>NC_057799.1:174208910-174255390 GCF_018294505.1 Triticum aestivum
GTCCTCCAGTGGCTCCCGCGCGCCTGCGCCCATGGCCGCCTGGCCTCCCCACCCTCTCGGCCTCTCCAGCACCCGGCCTCCCGCACACCTACGCCCCCGGCCAGCTCCGCCTCCGCCCCAGCCGGCGCCCCGCCCCGCGGCCGGCTGTGGCACGCCGTCCCCACACCGTTCGGCTCCCCGCTCGCCCGCTGCTGGCTCCTGTTGTGGCCGACTACCCACACGAGGATGGGCAGAGAAAAAGAGCAGAGCCGGGTAAGAGAAAAGTCAGAGGCCGACTGCCCGCTAGCCGGCTGGAGAAAGGTCAGGCCGGGTGCCCAGCCGGCTGACTGAAAAAAAGATGTGCGTTCGACTGCACGCAGCCGGCTGGAATTTGCGTCCGACTACCCGCACCCGGCTGAAAATTGCGTCTGACTGCCAGATGTGCGTCCGACCGCCTGCTGTGAAGAAGGTGCTGGCCGCCTAGCCGGCTGCAAAGAGTCCGACTGCTGAGTCAGAGTCCGGCTGTCCAGCCGGATAAAAAAGAAATATGCGTCCGGCTGCCCATAGCCGGACAAAGAGAAGAAGAAAGAAGAATCAACTTCAATAAAAGAAGACAAAGTAGTTGCCGGGAGATCCGGCCCGACTGCTCAGCAGTCGTCCCGAATCTCGGGGGCTACACCCGGCGGGTGCGATGACGCGCCCCCGCGAAAAAGAAGACAAAGTAGTCGCCGGGAGATCCGGCCCAACTGCTCAGCAGTTGTCCCGAATCTCGGGGGCTACACCCAGCGGGTGCGCTGACGCGCCCCCGCAAAGAAGAAGACAAAGTAGTTGCCGGGAGATCCGGCCCTACTGCTCAGCAGTCGGCCCGAATCTCGGGGGCTACACCCAGTGGGTGCGCTGGCGCGCCCCCATGGAAGATTGCAGACAAGAGAAGAGTTCTGTCCGGCTCCCAGCAGCCGGTAGAAGAGAAAAGAAAGAAAAGGGCGCTGCCAGACGCCTCGCCGCCTGGCCGGCTGTGCCAGGCTGGCTCGACTGCGTTCTGCTTGCCGCCTGGCCGGTCAGGCCTGACCGGCTGGACCCTCCTCGAGCGCCTAGAGGCTCGAGGGCTACACCCAGCGGGTGCGCCGACGCGCTCCGCGAGCGCCGAGCCGCGCCGGCTGTCTTCGACGACCTCCGCCTCAGCTACACGAAAATCAGTGCGAGCTCCTCACCCGCATATTTTTTCACCGCGAGAGCACAGATAACCCCGAGCGATGCTCGGGGGCTATCTCCGCATTTTATTACAGTTGCAGCACTGTTCGCCCCGGCGCCAGCCAGAGTTGGCCCAGGGGCTGGCCGCTTGGCCTGAGACGTTTGTTCCCGCAGACGGCTTAGTAGCGTGCGCGGTACCAAAGGCCCACTCTTAGTCACAGACCGCAGAGCGGCAGTCCGGCTAGCAAGAGTGAACGCTGGAGGCCGCCCACGCGAAAAACGTCTGAGAAGAAAAACGGTTCGGGCAACCCGACCGTTTTCTTTATGAGTATCTGCTCGGTTAAATTCGCTCCCAGAGTCTGAGTATTGTACACTCCACTCCGCGTCCCACTCTCAGCCACAGACCGTAGAGCGGTTGTCCGGCAAGCGAGAGCACAAGCCAAAGAGCGGAGGGAACACGAAAAAGATTGAAGGGGGCTCGGACGAAACCGAGTCGGCACCCTCCGCATAAAACTTGCAATGCTAAAAGCAATCATTTGATATACCTGCGTGGACTAACTTTGTCTTTTTGCATGATCATTTCCATGAACACCCGCCAAAAAACCTCCGCCCAACTTTGCCAAGTTGCCCGGAGGCTTGGGGGCTACTGTCGGAGTAATTGGCCACGGATACCCCGAAGACGGCGAGACAATAATTCAAGACATCGGGGCTAGCAAAGCCCCTCAGTCCGACTGCCCGGCTGCTCCTGCCGGCTCCCCGTCCGACTGCTCTGCCCGCTCGGCTGTCGGCTGCCGACTGCGCCGACCAGCCGGCTGCCGATTGCAGCCCGACCCGACACCGACAAGACCCCGACGTGGTGGCCATACCGCGGACGAGACGGCTGTACCTCGACGCCATCATGTATAGTGTCACTTGTCCCCTGGCACTATTTATGAAGTGACCCAGGGGACAAGCATGACACCCCACCATGCCTTGCTCCCATACCACCACATAGCTTAGATAGTAAGCTAGCTCCACACTATATATAGCTATCCATCCATCCATCCACTCTCACATGGAGTCCCATGGGCACACACATGCTCACGCACACACCCACGGCCAAGAGCCATTCGGCCACTAGAGCACGCATGTTCATCCAGCCACACGCATATACAAAGTTAGATGCTTATGGCACTGACCAAAGATACAGCTCCAGGAGCACTCTGTACCAGATATATCAGATATACTCAGACATGCAGGAGTAGGGGTATTATCTCTCCGGAGAGCCCCGAACCTGGGTAAACTAGCACGTGCTACTCGCATACCCGCTCCCGGTCCTATCAGCAGCAGTCTTACCCTCACACTAAGCCCTTGTGGCATCTGTCGACCCGCAAGCCCCCCGTGAGAATACCACGACACTGGGTCTCGGCCCAGTCGACAAGGAAGTCAGCCAATGCTTGGGACTTGATGGCGGTTCGGGGCTGGTAGAAGATTGTGTAAGGAGCCAGTGCAATGGCCCACTTAGCCACCCGGCCGGATGGATCCCAGCTGCCTATGATCTCGGCAAGCGGGGCGGTGCATACGACCGTGATGGGATGCTCTTGAAAGTAGGGCTTCAGCTTCTTGGCGGCGAAGTACACTCCATAGCACATCTTCTGGTAGTGCGGGTAGTTTTGCTTTGAGGTGGACAGTACTTCGCTTAAATAATATATCGGCCTCTGGACTAACTGGGCTCGGCCTTCTTCTGGGCGCTGGACCACGATGACTGTACTGACCACTCGGCTAGTCGCGGCAATGTAAAGGAGCATGGGCTCCTTCTCAGTCGGCGCCGCCAGGACAGGTGGAGTGGTCAGCATCTTCTTGAACTCATGGAAGGCTTGGTCTGCTTGGTCGTTCCACTCGAAGTGAGTGGATTTCTTCATGAGTCGGTACAGGGGGCGAGCCTTTTCCCCTAGCAGGCTGATAAAGCGGTTTAGGGAGGCCAGGCACCCGGTGAACTTCTGAACGTCTCGCAACTTGGTGGGAATCTCCATTTTCTCAATGGCCTTGATCTTCACAGGGTTGCACTCAATGCCGCGTTCGGAGACCAAAAAGCCTAGAAGCTGGCCGGCTGGTACTCCGAACACGCATTTCTCGGGGTTGAGCTTGATCTGGAATCGGCGCAAGTTGGCAAATGTTTCTTTGAGGTCTTCCAGCAGGGTGCCGTGCTTCTCCGTCTTCACCACAATATCGTCTATGTAGACGTGGGCATTTCTGCCGAGTTCCTTAAGGAGGCATTTCTGCATGCAACGCTGAAAAGTGGCACCGTCATTTCTCAAGCCGAATGTCATAGTCAGGTAGCAAAAAGCTCCGAATGGTGTGATGAAGGCGGTCTTCAGGCGGTCAGCTGGGTCCAACTTGATCTGGTGGTATCCTGAGTAGGCATCCAAGAAACTCAACAGCTCGCATCCGGCTGTGGAGTCTATCACTTAATCAATCCGTGGTAGGGCAAACGGATCTTTGGGGCAGGCTTTGTTGAGGCTAGTGTAGTCTATACACATACGCCATTTGTTGTTCTTCTTCAACACCAAGACCGGGTTGGCAAGCCACTCTGGGAAAAACACTTCCATAATGAAGCCGGTGGCCAGGAGCCGGGCTATCTCTTCTCCTACGATTCTTCTCTTCTCCTCCGACAGTCGGCGGAGAGGCTGCTTGACTGGTTTCGCGTCCGCTCGGACGTGTAGCTTATGCTCGGCGAAATCCTTCGGAACACCCGACATGTCCTTTGGGGACCATGCAAAGATGTCTCAATTCTCACGGAGGAAGTCGACGAGATCGCCTTCCTATTTGCTGTCCAGGTTTGCACCAATGACAGCAAACCTCTCCGGGTTCTTCGGGTCCAGAGGTATCTTCTTCGTCTCCTTGGCCGGCTGGAAGGAGCCCTGCGCATCATATTCCTTGGGGTTGGGGGACAGGGCCGGCTGCTTGCTGGCCATGGCCACAACTCGCTCCAGTATCTTCTTCTCTTCTGCAACCACGAGGGACTCGGCCAGTCGGCTGCTGGCTGCAGCGCACTCGATGGACTTCTTGTAGTCGCCGGCTACAGTGATGATCCCCTTCGAGCTTGGCATCTTCATCTTGAGGTAGGCGTAGTGGGGCACAGCCATGAACTTGGCCACGGCGGGTCGGCCAAGCAAGGCGTGGTAAGGGCTCTCTAGGTCCACTACCTCAAACCAGATTGCTTCTCGGCGAAAGTGATCCTTGTCTCCGAAGAGAACATCCATCTTGATCTTGCCGATTGGGGAACAGGACAGGCCGGGATGATGCCATGGAACATGGTCCGGCTTGGCATGAGCTGCTTCGCCTTGAGGTTCAACTTCTCCATGGTGTCGCGGTACAGTATGTTGATACTGCTTCCGCCATCAATCAGCACGCGGGAGAATCGGGCAGCTCACCTCTCCGTCGCGAGGGTGACGTCTAACACCAATGCATAGGAGCCAGGAGACGGCATCACCTCTGGGTGATCGGCCCGGCTCTAGCTGATAGGCCTTTCAGACCAATGCATGAACTTGGGGTTGCTGGAGGCGACTGCGTTGACCTCTTGGTGCTGTCGGCGCCGGCTGCGCTTGTCTTCAACCTGGCTCATGAAGACGACGTAGGCGGCGTGCTCATCTGGGAACTCATCTTGAATGGCTCCGACTGCTGGTCGAGCAGCGGGCTGCTGGGGGGCTGGAGGCGGCGGGCCGGGAGGCGGAGGCGGCACCAGCCCCTCGCCCTTGGAGATCCGTGTGAGCCAGTGGCACTTCCGGGTCGTGTGGTTGGACGGCTTCGCGCCGCTGTGGAACTTGCTGGTGGCATTGAGAGTCTGTTCGTAAGAGAAGGTCGGCTGCCAAGCCGGCCTGCCGGCCTTCTTCTTGGGAGCGGGCCGCTCTTCGGGCTGCTCGTCTTCGACAGTGGCCACCTGCCGACTGGTGGAAGGCGGCATAGGGGCCTTGCGCTTGTGGTCGTTCTGGTAGGGGCGCCGATTGGAGTCGCCAGCCGGCGTCTTAGGAGCCGGAGCGAGCACCTTTCCAGAGGCGTCGACTCGGAGCTCGGTCTTCATCGAGGAGTCGGCCGTGGCGTACTTGTCTGTAATGACCAGCAGCTCGTCGAGGGTAGCCGGCTCGTCGCAGAGGAGTCGGTGCTTGAGGAGGGTGGCCTCTCGGCACCCAGCGGTGAAGTATTCGATGGCTTGAACCTCGTGCACCCCCTCGCAGGAGTTGCGGAGCTCGGCCCACCGCGTGAGGTAGTCGCGAGTCGATTCGCTGGGCCCTTGGACACACAAGGAGAGCTGGCGGGGCTTGGGAGGCCGCTTGTATGTGCTGGTGAAGTTGCAGACGAAGACTTCTGTGAAGTCCAGCTAGCTGTTGACGCTGTAGGGCTTGAGGCTATTCAGCCAGGTGCGTGCCGTGCCTTGAAGCATGAGAGGGACGTACTTCACGGCTATGCGCCTGTTGCCGTTCGCTATGCTGACAGCGGTAGAGTAGTCGATCAGCCAATCTTCCGGCTTCACAGAGCCATTGTACTTGGGCGTGTCTCTGGGGAGCAAGAACCCTTTGGGGAAAGGCTCGTCGCGGATGCGGGGGCCAAAGCAACGCGGGCCGACATTGTCTTCTTCTTCTAGCACCAGGGATCGTGCTAGGCAGTCGATCCGGTGGCGGGCGTCGTTCTCGCCGACTCCTTCGCGGTGGCCTAGTCGGCCACCGAGAGTCGGATGCGTGACAGGCGGTGGGGTGGGATATCTCTCCCCACGAGGCGGGGGAGGAGGCGGATTGCCTTGGCGCTCCACCGCTCAGGGGCGGCATTCTGCGTCGCGCTCGATGGTGATTCGAGTCCGGCTGCGGCTAGCAGCCGGCTCCTTGTCTTTCCTTGCGCGGGCACCGCTCGTAGTCGGCGACTGGGATGTCGTGGCGTGTTCTCGGTGTGGGGGAGGACTCTCAGCGCGGGCGCCGGCTTCATGCCGTTCTGCGGCCGCGTCGATCAGCTGCTGGATGCGCCTTGTCATGTAGGGGAGCTCATCAGCCCCCAGCCCGTTCAGCTCTTCTGCGGCCGCCTGAGCGGCTCACAAATTCTCGAGCGGTGTGGCGTAGACTGGGCGGTCTGCCCCCAGCATGCTGGCGATGGCCGCACCGCGCTTCTTGACGAGGCCGGCTCGGCTCGGCCCACCATGAGGCGGCGTACCAAAGGCGGCGCGGTCGACTTCGCTCTGGTGAGCCTCAGTGAGGCGTCTCATGTAGGCTATCTTCTGGCCCTCCGCGATGAGGGCGAGGCGGCGTGCCTCTAGAGTCTCGGCGTCAGCGTCGGCCGGGATGGGGACGGACAAGTCATGCATCACCGCTTGTAGGGCGTCGTGGGCGTTCTCGCCCGAGTCGGCGCCGTGGCTGATGACGAACACCTCAGTGACAGCGCTGCTTCCACTGTCGGCTCGAGGGAGAGGGTCGTCGAAGATTACCACGTCAGAGGGGTAGCGTCAAGCGATGCCGTGTCGGATTCGACAAGCATCGGGTCAGTGGAGCCGACCGACTCCAAATCCACAACAAGCTCGCTGGAGACATGCAGCTAGTCGAGGAGGCTGACGAGGCGGCTCTCGGGGTAGTCTGTACCCGCATCAGACGCGGGCTCGTCGGAGATGCGAGTCTTGCTAAGAAGGTCGGCGAGGCAGCTCGCCGCGCAGGCGTCGTCGATGCCTTGTAGCGCGTCAGGGCAAGCGCCATCGGGCGTAGCAGGCTGGCTACGCTCGCCGGGGAGGAAAGGGTTCCCGTCCAGAACAGGTCTCCGGACGACGGTGCACCTAGCCCCACGGTGGGCGCCAAATGTCAGGTGGTAGGTGCGACATATGCCGACGGGTGGCTTATCATTGTGGGAGCCAGTAAGACATCGCCGGTGCCTGGAAACGGGATAAGGCAAAGACATGCACGCCGACGGATCTTACCCAGGTACGGGGCTCTCCGTGGAGATAACACCCCTAGTCCTGCTCTGCGGGGTCTCTGCATGATCACTAGATCAATACGAGTAGCTACAAGTGCTCCTTGAGCTGTTTTGCTAGGGGAGGAAGAAGGGCAAGGCTAGCTCTCCTTTTCCCTCTATGTGGTGTGTGAAACTCTATGAGATCAACCCTTTGCATGGGTATCCCGGGGGGTTTATATAGGCCTACCCCCAGGGGTACAATGGTAATCCGGCTGGGCGCGGGTCCCAGCCGTCAGTGTCTGTGCTCGCCGGCTTCTCCGCCGGCCATTGGGGCCCGCCGACTGGTGGGTCTCGCCGGCTGCCGGCCTCTTGGCCGACAGGCCGGCCCCACCGCTTGGGGGCCTTATCGGCGGCTGGTTACTGTTGCCTCGCCTCTGATGAAGAGGGCTTTGTCAAGGTAAGCGTGGCGACAGTGCCGCCGCCTTGCGGGCTGTCACTGTAGCCTCACCTCGTCTTGTCTCCTTAATGAGGCACATATTTCGAGGGGGGGAGGTAGCCGGCTATTGGGAGCCGGCCACGCCCCTGGCCGACTAGGGGAGGCCGGGCCGCCTTCGAGCGTCTCTCTGGCTAAAGGGGCCCGCCACCCGCGGGCTGTACTGGCGCCTGTCGTGGGTAACATCGAGGTCAACATGGCTACAGTGCCGCGCCGGACGAGTGATGGCTGACCCATACGGCGCCTTGTGACCATGCCTGTTCCGGGATTCGGGGGTAGTGGGTTGTACTGCGGCCACGCCCCGTCTTATCACCGTTATGTGGATGCAGTCTTGGTGGGTGCAGTCTTGGCCGGCTTCTGGGAGTCGGCTTTCTTCATGGCCGGTTTCTGGGAGTCGGTCCTCTTGGGGCCGGCTTACTGGAGTCGGCCATCTCGTAGCTTTCTTTGGGAAGGTTTCTGAGGCCGGGTCTCCTTCTGGTAGAGCCGGGGGAAGGCGGCCCTATGCTCTGGATGCTTGAAGGCTCGAATGGCCTGATGATTTTTTGAAGTGCCAGGGGGAGTCGGTTAGGCTACCCGCGGCCATTTACTCCGACAAATGTAGTAATTTTCGATCCCAACATCAGATAGTGAAGTAGTAGTGATGTGTGGATATTTAATACCATTACACCGAAACTATAAGAAGCTTACGAGCATGAGAGCCTTGAACATTTGTGGCTGATAGCTTACTCTTTCAGCAAGGTACTATATCTCCATAGTCCTACAAGCAACAACCACTGAGTCCCGATATTTGTATTCTCAATAAACAAATGATTATCGTTGTTGCTATTGAAGATTTGGCTTTTGAAATGACTTTCTGAACTGAATCTGTAAAATTATACACCTATAATTTTAATCTTTCACTCTTAATATTTATTTGCAACAGTGTTGTACTCTTTCGAAAAGCTTCTTTCCCTCAAATATTGCGATTCATTAACAAGAATCCATGATTAGAATTACTGGATTAGTAAATTATCTATATATTTCTTTATTCATCCATGGGAGATGAAAAGAAGAAATAAAATAGGTTCAAATATTTATATTTTCTAAATAATATAACCTACAGTAATATGTTTTTGCTCTACTTTTCAGCGCAAATCCAATAAAGTAGATTGGAAGGAAAAGACTCCTCATTTGCTTCCCATGTTCGACTGCACTATGAACACATAACGCATCAAGTTGATTTGTGCTAGGAATTGGCAAGAGCGGAAGCTTATACAAGAAATGGTGCTCTATGTCTCATGTCGCCTGAATGCATGTTATTTTGAAAATTCCTTATAAATATAAAAATAGACAGGAAGTTGTCATGTCAACTATAATGACCAGAGATATAGCTTCTGAGATGTATAACCATGGGTATATTCAAACATGTCATCTGATTCAAATTCAAGCGGCATGGTTTGCTTCTTTAACACCTATCTATTCAGTGTGCGTTGTGGAATGGTCTTATAATCAAAGTTTTATTTTAATGAGAAAAGTTGTCTTCAAAAGGGAGAAGAAGCAATTTCGTTCTCGACTACAACACCATTGATTATAACATTACAGAATATGCACATTTTTTCCTTTTCGTTTTGAGAAGAATAACAGGTCATGACTTATATCTCACACAACTCACATGTGTTTATACATGCGCCATGGACTTCAATTCAACCTGTTTCCATACAAAAGTTTGGTATACAAATTTTAAACCAAGTCACCTAAAATAAGAATCTAATAGTACAACAATTGAAGGTTGAGAACCAATAGAATTTTCATAAAAATCAAAAGACCCAGCACAAAAAATGACAGAACCCATGAACACACATGAAATGTCTAATCATTAATAGCTAACTTTAGTATTTGACTCTGTTCGTCATATGGATTACCATGAACGATTATGATGTGCATGTTCTCAGTATGAGTATACATGTATAGCGTATAGTATACATGTATAGCGTATCATCAGTAATTGAATCAAAGAATTTTGTCCTCTTTATCCAAAGGCCATTTTTAGTAAAAGCATATATATCCATGTGATAATCGATTGGTAATACTTCTACAAGTATTATGTTGTGCGACAATAAACTAGCCCGTGCGACGCACGGGTTGGCGACTAATAATTCTCATAATTCCTTTGGGTCATATGTTGCTCAAATATGCCCAAACTTTCCTATCCTAGCCCAAGAATAATTCCCCAATAATTATTCTTTATTTCTGTCCAGTGTAGCTTTATGTGAAGGAAGTGCCACCTATCCTTTCCTGATTGCTCCCAAACCTTTTGGGCATTCTCTTATGTCCAAATCATTGCCTCATGCCAAAATTCAACTTTATTTTCCTAGCCAATCTTCCTCATCAATTTTTCAAACTTTCTGTCAGACAGAAGGCATTGTGAAGGGAGTACTAACTAGGGTTATCCAAATGAGTTGAAATTTTGCACACTCCTTCATGTGCTCATATTAACCCCCTCATCCAAGTTTCAGCTCCATCCTATCACCTATGTGAGCATAGCATCTAATCTTTGATTCTGCTATTATTTTCAGGTTGTGAAGCAAGTATAATTTTTATTGCTTCATTAATTCTGAGAAATTACCAAATTGTGCTCCTACCCAAATAACATCTCTCCACCAAATTTGGGCCGATTTCACCAAGCCAATATTTCTCCAAAATTATTCCAACTTTCTGGTCAGTGTGGATGGCTGTGAAACAAGTACCATTTTTGATTGTCCATTTGGTATGAAATTTCTACAGCATATTCTTATGATCAAATCATGATGCCTTGCCCAATTTCAGCCCAAGTGGCCACACCATGTGAGTGCATCATCCAAATCTTGATTCTGGACCAATTTTGGGGTTACACAGCAACTACATTAGTTTGTGCTCCATTATCCTCCAAAACCCCCAGGATTATAGTTCTTCCGTAGTTAATCATCCCACACAACACCATTTGACCCAATCAGTTTCCTGTTGATCAGCAGTGCTCTGCCAAGTTTGATGCAGTAAACTTCAGAGCTTAGTTACTGTTTAACCATAGCGCCCCAGATCGAGCTAATGGCACATAAATTCTCCATCTTGGAAGGACTATCAGCTAGACAACGTCTTGGGTACTATAGAGCATTGAATGCCCCGGTTCACATGGTGACTACGACAATGGCGTGCCTGTGCACGCGCTCTGTGCGCAGTGGCCGCGTCCAGGGCGCCGTTTCTGCTTCATCCTCTCCCTTCTCGTCGTCTTCGCGCGCATGAGCGTGTCCCTTGGCTTCACCTCATCGTCGCCACCCCCTGGACAGCTCACCCCCTCCATCTTCTTCCTCATCGACGCTCGCCGCTGAACACCCACGAGAGCACAGTGCACCGACCCTCATCTTGCTCCTCGTCCCTTCCTCCCCGTGCTCTCTTGGCTCCCTCTACCCTGTGAGCTGCTCCCCTGTTCCTCCTCCATCGCCTACCGTCGAGCTCGGGTGCGTGCACACGCGTCCGCGGCGACGGACACGCGTCCGCGGCGACGACAGTGCGGCACACCCCTCCCCTCGGCTATATAAGCCACCCCGTCCCCGTTTCTCTTCGCCATCGATCTCAACACTCTCCCAGAACCCTGCCTAGCCTCTTCCCCGAGCTCGAGCCGCTCTCCTTGCGACCATTGCTCGCCACGGCCGCCGCTCCCTCCGCCCTAAATTCTTTTGAACCGAGCCCACCCCCTCCTTTCTGTCGCCACCAGAAGACTCCCCGAGACCCTGTGCGCCTCCCCATATCTTCGCTTCATCCCCGGAGTGCCCTTGGGCGCGGCTGCAAGTCCGGCCGGCAACCTCGTCCGCGGCCACCTCAAGTTGTCGCTGCTCTAGGCTTCGTCGGCGTGCGTGGTCGGTCGGGATGGATGCGGCGCCTCGTTCCACGCTCGCCGGTGTGCGGAGCTCCTCCGGGAGTGACCTGAGCCGCCGGGACGGCCGCTAGCATCGGGCCTCGCCTCTGCTCTGCGGGCGCACGCGAGGAAGAAGAAGGGAGGCGGGAGGAGAGAGAAGAGATGTCGTGGCCCCTGTCGGTGTCAAAACCGGCGGATCTCGGGTAGGGAATCCCGAACTGTGTGTCTAGGATCAATGGTAACAGGAGACGGGGGACACAATGTTTACCCAGGTTCGGGCCCTCTCTATGGAGGTAATACCCTACTTCCTTCTTGATTGATCTTGATGAATATGAGTGTTACAAGAGTTGATCCACCACGAGATCGTAATGGCTAAACCCTAGAAGCCTAGCCTGTATGACTATGGTAATGTGTATCCGTCCATCTGGACTACACTCCCCGGTTTATATAGACACTGGAGAGATCTAGGGTTACATGGAGTCAGTTACATCAAAGGGAATCTACATAGTCGGTTGCCAAGCTTGCCTTCCACGCCAAGTAGAGTCCAATCCGGACACTGGTACAGTCTTCGGCCTTCATGTCTTCACAGCCCATCAGTCCGACCCAATGGATAACAGGCCGGACGCCCGAGGACCCCTTAGTCTAGGACTCCCTCAGTAGCCCCTGAACCTGGCTTCAATGACGAGGAGTCCGGCGTGCAGATTGTCTTCGGCATTGCAAGGCGGTTCCCCTTTTTCCGAACTCCAAGATAGTCTCCGGATGTGATGATTGTATCCGGACCTGTTACACACACCATACACAACCGCAGAGAGAATATATATTTTTACACGAGTTCCATCCGCTGACAACTTTTTTGTAGCACGACATTACGTCCGACCGGTCATAATTCCAAACCGCTTTTATGTTCAACGCCCACGTCCCGAGACGCAGTTGCCATTGGCACGTCTTGTCAAAGCAGAGATCGTGTCCCCTTATCGCGGGATTCTCATCAATGTGGGCATGGGTAACCCAACCGTGCCGTTTATACAGCCCATGGGAATAGGCGAATCTTAAGGCGAGTGAGGAGGCGTTTAATATTTGCTGCCTTTATAAGGGGATAAGGATTCCCTTTTCCTCTTCTCACGCTCTCTCTGTCTCCGCCTTTCCAATCTCGAGCTCCAGCGCCCAAGTTCTCATCTCCTTTCCACTCAAGCAACCATGTCCGGATTCGGTGGTCCGGGCAAGTGGATGGTCTCCTCTGTCAAGGAGGAGGACATTACTGAGCTTCGGGCAGCCAGATATTTGGCGAAGGAGATCGCCCACCGTCTGCCGGCCGAGGGACAAGTCGTCCCCACGCCGAAGCCCACCGAGAGGGTAGTGTTCATCCCCCACTTCTTCCGCGGGCTAGGGTTTCCACTCCACCCTTTCGTCCGCGGGACTGATGTATTATTACGGGATAGATTTCCATGATTTGTCCCCGAATTCCTTCCTCAACATCTCGGTGTTTATCGTCGTGTGTGAGGCCTTCCTCCGCATCCAACCCCACTTCGGGCTGTGGCTCAAAGTCTTTAACGTGAAGCCGAAGGTGGTGGATGGCCAGCACGCGGAGTGCGGAGGAGCCATGGTGAGTAAGTTGTCCAACGTCTCCTGGCCCAAGGGCACTTTTGTGGACACAGTAAAGGAGTGGCAGAAGCAATGGTTCTATATCACTGAACCTCGCGGCACCACCAGGGCCGCAGCTGCCGAATTCCGCTCCGGCGCTCCCATGCGACTCACCTCCTGGGTCGAGAAGAGTCCGGACTGGTGTTCACCTAATGAGCTGATAGCGCTGCAGACGCGTGTTCAAACATGGTGGCCAAGAATGTCAAGCTTGTCGATGTAATCCAGGTGATGCTAGTTCGCCGGATTCTTCCGTGTCAGCGCCGAAGCCGCCCTCTATGGGAGTTCAATTCGAAGAAGCACCAGACCTTGGTAAGGCTCTTCGAGACTACTCACGAAGACGCCTAGAAGTTGCTTTTTAAGGGCAACAAGAAGCCACCGGTCACGGATTCAGACCGTGGTCACGATTGTAAACACCCCTCCAGCGAGGTATGCTATTTTTGATGTATCCCCAACTTAATTGTTTCGAGGATGATGTGTGAGCTTTTATTATTGCTTTTTCAGGACTGGATGGAGAGGGCGAAGCGGATCCAGTGTCCGGCTCCGCTGCCTGAAGAACCAGTCATCCCGCATCTAGCGAAGATGCTGGCGCCGGCGCCGTATAAGGCGTCGGAGAAGAAGGCCAAGAAGAAGGCAAAGGGGGCCAAGAGTGGCCCCCGTCGCAAGGGCACTTCGGACGCGACGTCCGAAGACGATGAAGCTCATTCCTCTGTCCCAGAGGACAATGACGAGGAAGAGGAGGAGGAGGAAGAAAACAACCCTCCCCCTGAGGAGAGGAAGAAGAAGAGGGCGGCTTCGGCGCATCTGGAGGCGAAAACGCCCAAGAAGGGGAAGGGCGTCCCAGCGGTCAACACCGCGTGGGACGTTGACAACAGTCCGGAACGACGCCTCCGCACTAAGCCCCAGGCCGCATCGTAAGTGACATGGCTCGCTCGTGCGCACATCCGACCCTTTTTCTCCATTATCTTGACATAGTTAACTGTACTATTGCAGTCCGACCCGCGACCGAATCCAACAATCCTTGTCTCGAGGTTCGTTGGCTCCGTTGGGGCCAGGGAGGACACTGAAGTGTTGTCCCGGAGGGCCGCTCCGAACCGGGGAGGAGCCCAGGACGCTGTCCGGGAGGCGCCACGAGGTGAAGCCTCCACTGCCGGACACATGGGGGAGCCGATCCCCATGGAGACTGGTGAAGAGGGCCGCATCCAGTTCATCCCTCAGTCGAATACGATTCCGGAGACCACTATGGCTCCATAGTCGGGTGAGCAGCCCCCTTTGAAGGAGGGGGTGTGCCGCTTCCACCGGTGGCGCCTGTCCATCTAGGGGTGCCGGATAACCTGATGGAGGCGCTACGAGGCGCCTCCGTCGTGGACGAGCATCGTGTCCTTATGGGTGCGGTGATCGAGAAGGTTCAGTCTGCCAAGAGTGGACTGAACGAAGCCTGCAGCAACCTGTTAACAGGTTTCGAGGTAAGTGACATAGAGAGAGAAAAGCCCCATGTAGTCAGTAGCCCCTGAGACACTGTCTGATATTCGGCGAGAAGAACCGGACAGAGGATCGATCCTTTGTTATAGGAGACTAACTTAATATGTACCAATAAGCAGGCCTCAATGTTGGCCGCAACTGCACATGCTGCCGAAGTCTCTGAACTGAAGCAGAGGCTGGAGCGGACCGAGAACAAGCTCGGCGAGGTTAAGATTCGGCTCCAGGAGGGGCAAGGTGAGTGACGACTTCGCTGTGTGTTCGTAAGCTATAAGTTGACCGTAGTGTCGTAATATGTGCAGGAGCCGCGACTGAGGTCGAGGCCCTAAAAAAGGCCCTGGGTGAAGCCGAGGAGAAGGCTGTCCAGCAGCAAGCTGCCTGGAAAAAGCTCAAGGCCCGGGTCAAGGAGGTCCAGTAGGAGCTCCAGGATGCGGTGATAAAATGCGAGGCTTTGGAGCATGATGCGTCGGTTCAAGGGGCCGAACTCGCCAAGGCTCGTCAGAGCATGGAGACTGCACGGAATGAGGCCCAGGCCGCCCTCCAGGAGATCCAGGAGGCTAAGAAGATCACGGCGGGTAAGGCATTTAAGATGCAAAGCAAGTATGCGGAAGCAGTACCTTTTACTAACCCGGGTTTGGAGTTCCCCAGGGGCTTTTGCAGATCTACCACGCAGCGTATCAGATGCTGCGGAGTTCTACCAAGCCGAAGGAGGGGGTTCTATGGAGAAGCTATTCTGGTCGCAGTATGCGATGCCAGAGCATCCCGTGTCCTTCACTAATCAGCTGAAGCAGCTGGTGGAGCTGCACAGGGTGGCCGAACTAGACATGAAGGATTTGATGATCCGGCTGTGGCCAGCCGAAGCTATGCCTGGCAGCTACTTCGGACTCGTGAGGCGGCTAGTCGAAGCCTGTCCGTGGCTGGACACCGTCAAGCGATGGGCCTGCATCGAAGGTGCCAGCATGGCTTTCGCCCTTTTCAAGATGTGGTGGGCGAAGATGAACGCTGTTGACGTGGCCCGAGGGCCGCCCGAGGGCAAGGAGCACCGCACACCCGAGCGATACTTTGCGGATGTCCTAGAAGGGTCTCGACTTGCAGCAGCGCAATATGGGCAGGACATTATTTTCGAATGAGTACATTCGTCTTGTGTCCATGCCTTGTATGATAAAAACAAAGCTGGTGTGTAATATAATGCTTGTTATGTTTTAATTGTTTCCTCCTATGCGGCCGTGTTATATGAAATCTGAGGGTTGGCCAGTCGTCGGCTTCTGCCCTCACGTAGGTAGTACGGAGGTGTTCGGGATGGTATCTAAACAATCTTTATCCAATTATATGGTCCTTGAAGGAGTTGCTTAGCGCTACGAACCAGGCAATCAGACTATGAGGCTTAAATGCCCTCACTTAGCCATAGGAGTTTTATAATAAAACATGTGCGCAGCCCCTAGTATATGAACCAGAGTGCTGTCGGCGCTTGATCGGGAAGTGCCGATCCTTCGCGGAATGCGGAAAAAATCTCCAACAATTTTTGACCTCCGAACAGCTGACCGGCTCTCGCCGCATCATGACAGTCAGTTTTCGGCTTTCTCTACTGAGGTGCTCATCCGGTCAAGGCCAGGGCACAATCACAGTAGTTCTCCCTTTACTACCCTAGCCGATATAGTGGAACGTAGGGTAGCAAGCACAGGAGCCGGGCAACCCAACTATTGACCAAAGACATGATTCAGAGCCGATGCATATAATGCTAAATTCGGGGTTCCGAACTTATATATATATAAAGTGTTCGGACTTTGTTGCCATATTATGGGGCGATGGGGAGCCCCTGGCGAATATGAAACGTACCAGAGTGTACGGATGCAGTCGATAAGCAGATCGAAATAAAATGAAGTAAGAAGCGAAAACCACAGAAACTGGGCCGCAAACCATTTTCATTATAACTGGATGGATACGTCAAGGCGTATTTTGTACAAATAGTGCGATAAGCGTCCGGGCTATTTAACATGCCGGGATCAAGAGGGCGCAGCGTGCGGGTCCTGAGAAATAAGTGGAAATACCATCAAGAAGAACATATAGAGGTTACCCTACGCACCTAGGCTGCTTGCCTCCTTTGTATGCCGATCTCGGGTAGGGGGTCCCGAACTGTGCATCTAGGATCGATGGTAACAGGAGACGGGGGACACAATGTTTACCCAGGTTCGGGCCCGCGACCTGGAGTCCTGGACTAAGGGGTCCTCGGGCATCCGACCTATTATCAGTGGGCCGGACTGATGGGCTATGAAGATGTGAAGGCCGAAGACTGTACCCGTGGCCGGGTTGGACTCTACTTGGCGTGGAAGGCAAGCTTGGCGACCAATTATGAAGATTCCTTTCTATGTAACCGACTCCATGTAACCCTAGATCTCTCTGGTGTCTATATAGACCGGAGAGCGTAGTCCGGCTAGGCGGATACTCATTACTATATTCACATAGGCTAGACTTAGTCCAGGACTCCCTCAGCCCCCAGCCGTCAGCGACCCAGAGGCCGACCCCGCCACCGCCACGCTGGATAAGTGGAGATGTACTACAATGAGTACGCCTTCACTTATTGAAAGTGTGTGCTGCTTCTTCTTCAGGCCAGAATACGCTTTCCATTCTGGAAAACGCAAATCCAGAAAAGGCGCTTTCAATTTTTCTGGCTAAGGGCTTGTTTGTGATGATTTTATTACAGATAGGTCCCTGGCAGAAAAACTATCATATCTTTTTGCTCCTAACTCCAAATGAGGTGATTCCAAAGCCCACTTCTTCGTATCGTCGAGCCCGTTCTGTTGGTATCATTTTCACCATGTTTTAACATTCTGAAAATGACCATTTTGCCCTTGCGCTTAATCAGCCCCCTCCGAGAGAGAACGTTTTCCGGTGATTCTTTCCGCAAGCTTCTCGCACTTTCTCCCGGTGATTTCTTTCACCCTAGGCAAGCCACAACCACCATTTGCATGATAGCCATGCAGTAGCATTGGTTTTAAACTTGAATCTTTAAATAACTGTATGTTTGTTTTGCTGCTGCGGTCGTTATTTCGGTTATACTTATGGATCGGTGGTTACCGTCATGCTATGTTTTCTTGCACTCTGTTATCATGTTCTAATTATTAGTATTATTTGCATATTGGCCATGCTTGGTAGTAATACATGTTGGGTTGGTCATGTTCTTCGGTGCATGACTGTCGTCGGTTACGGAGTACCGGTGATATGCATTGTTCCTTGTTGTTAATTGGTTAAGTATTTACTCGGTTATGTTATTGATGTGTTCTTGCATGGTACCTGTTGTTGATCTTAATGGTTATGTTATACTATGAGTAGTGTTGTACTTGTGATATTCATGCTCGTCATTATGCTATGCTTAGTTGGATATGATTCATTGTTGATATGGTTGATAGTTATGTTGTACCCTCATGCTTATGTTGTTATCATGCTCATGCATTGTAATTGCATCATGTTATTTTATCATGGCTCAACATATTGCATTCAAGTTTAACCGGATTAAATTGAACTTGAACAACTGTTGGCTTAGTCATGGTGCCACCATATCAAGCTGACCAGTGCAGCCACCCTTGCCTTTATGGGAAGGCCCTAACTGGGTCTATTGTCATACCTCTCGCCGGTGCCTCCAACGAGGGAAGGTTATGGGCGCGCACTACCCTGATCAGGTAGGCGGACATAAGCCTTGTGTGCCCATTGTTGTTGTTATACCCGGGTTGTCCCCGTTTGGGACCGTTTTTGTTTTGCCACGACGGTGGTCGTTGGTGCCTTTGGTAGGCACGGGGCCACCCAGGAGTTATCCCAGAGGGGAGTTTGTCAGAGTGGCCGGGAGGGTGTCATGGCAGTAGGACAGTTTTTTCGGAACGTCGTTGGTCCACCCGAATGGGAGTGCGAGGCCATGGGTTCCGTGGTGTGGGTACAGTGTACTAACCTCTGTAGAGTGTATGTTAAATCTATCGATAGCCATGCCTGTGGATAAGGGCCCAGTTCATGTCGGTCACACTATGGGTCAACAGTAATAATAATAATAATAATGTGCTTAAAAACAACCCCGGTTCGATGCTGAGATATGTTGGTTATGTGATCCGTGAATGATCACCGTGGTATCGAGGATGCCGAGTTGTTGGATATTCGTGATTTTGTGCGAGAATCGTGGGTAAAGATCAAGCTCCTTGTGGTCATTTAATGATTACTACGGTATTTTTTATACCAAGCTTGATTTGATCCTGAGATGATCGTGTGATGTCCGAGGTTGGTAAGTGATGCATGTGTTGGTTACGAGGTAACCCGAGCAAAATAAGTGGTGCATATAGTGTCATCATGTTGCATGCTAGTATCGTCAGATTTATATGTTCATGCACTGGTCATATTGTTCTAGCTGTATCATGTTTATGTTGTTCATGCCATGTTATCCTGATGATCTCATGATAATTCCTGCTTAACCTGTAAATGCCATGTTGTTGTTTGTCTTGATTGCTTTGGTTGCTGTGAGCTTGCAAGTACATTCAATCTACTGACCTGGCGTGTCATGCCAGTTTGCAGGTCATGCCGTGATTGCTTGATTGCTTGTCGTGGTTTCCGTTCGTGCGAGCTAGGATAAGGGTTCCAGCCAGAGTCCCTGCGGAGTGGAGTTCATCACCTTTGTCGTTGTTCCGCTGCTAGAAGTATTCCGCTGCTTCACGTTGTTCTGCTGCTTGCATGGTGCAACCGTGGCAGGCGTAGTGTCGCCGTGCCGATGTAACCCCTTTGTACCCATATAGATTGCAATAAAGAGCTGATTTGTTCTATGCTAAGCAGTGTTGTATTCCAGAACACTTCTCCTTGATCTCTGGGCTGGAATACGGGGCGTTCCGGTTTCTCTGAGCCGGGGTGCCACGGGCTTGGTATCGGAGCAGGCCTGGCTGTAGGAAGCCCTAGTCAGCGCGAGCGGTAGAAACCAGTAGAAATCTGTAGTTTAAAGTCCGGCTTGTTTATTGCATTTGGTTGCTACATTTGTTCGTTGCATAGCATGCATATAGCCTTAGTAGTTGTTGCTTGCGGTTTATCTGGTGAGTGTAGATGGCATCGGTTCGGATCCACTATAGCTCAGCCATTGCATTTCTCCAGTTTTCTTTTCTTACCCGTTCTTCGGTGTTTGGTGTCATTTATGTCCCAGCAGAGTGTTGCCAATTGATCCCGACACTATTTGCAGAAATGGTGCTCAGGTATCACGCCGATGTCCTCCTATCAGCCCGCCTATCGTTTCGGTGATGGACATGCTTCTATCCCGAATCGCTCTTTCATTTTGTCGTGTTGGCAACCCTTAATGATCTTAGTTATCAAGAAAGGGCAACGTCAGCAGCCTCAGTTTTTCCCCGCTATCCTATTTCTTGGACGAGTACAGATCTTTTTCCGCCCGCTTGATAATAATGTGGTTGTGACCTTCGTGTCCCACTAGATGATTACCGAGTGCGTCCTCGCCTCCGAGCTAGTCCAGGTTGCTACCTAGCTAAGATAGCACTTGATGTAGCGCTGTTTACACTAATTCTTCCACACAATTATTCATCCTCGTGCACATCATCACGACATGCTAGATCGTAGAACCGGAGATCCCGCGAGATTTGTGTGCTTAAGTAGGCATGCATATTGTGTGACTAGCAGTAATATGTGACATTGATTGTGTGTGAATTGATTGTTGTTATGTGCTTTTGTTTAGTTGAGTTTTCTTTTGCTTCTTTCTTTTTGGGCCCCGGTGTTACATTATTTTTCCCCTATAAAGAGTTGCTCATCAACTGACACCGGACTCGAAGAAGTAATAAGGAGTTCAAATATTTGGAAACTCAGCTAAACAGAATGGAATTCTCAGCCGACTGCAGTGAAATGGGGAATATCTGATCTTGACGCTGATAATCAATTTTGCATCAGTGTGCACTCCTCACAACAGTACTGATAACTCAAGTCTACATTAGTACAAAATCCTCACAGCAGTAATGATCAAGTCAGCAGCAAGGCAAGTCAGGTACAAGATCAACGGTATATTTTCTGTCAAAAGTATGGATCATATACAAAATTTTGGCTCAACAATGCATGATGCTTGAAATATGTTATCATCCGAAATAAAGTCAGAATGTGATATGCTCAAGGAAGACAGTTAAACAAATTTTCTCATGCAAATAATCAGCCACAGAAAATTATGGGCGTGTGTGTAGATTTCAGTCTGCATATTAGTATGAAGCTTTGGATGTAAGAAACTCAGTATTCTTCCACACGTTATCGGAAGAAATTTATGATGCAAGGCTCCTCAATTTTCCTCAGCATGATATGTGAACAATTTCCTGCCCACGATACCCAGTCTTTCTCAGCAAGATACCTCGGTAAAAGTTTCTGACAGACGGAAATGAATTTTTCTCAACAAGCAAACCCGAGGAGAAGCTTCTCAAGTACGGAACTCAGGCTTCTCCAGCACAATAATCAGACCAAGCTTCGTGTGTAAGCTATAGAGCCTTCTTCTACACGATACCCAGACAAAAGATTTGAGCAGAAGTTAACAAGTCTTCCTCAACAAGCTACTCGGATGGCTTCTCTCATAAGCCATTCAGTCTGCGTCAGTATCATACTATTACACCGTCCTCAGAGATTATATGATGAGTTGGAAATATACGGCAGTACATCTCAAGAGTCAGATCAGCTATATTTTGGTGAGAAGTACAGGTCAGTCAAAGCATATGTCTGCTTTAGAAATCAAGTGTTTGGCTACACATCTTTCCACATATATGGTGAGTATGTATCCCCAGTCATATCAGTCACTCATATGAGATGCGGCAAGGATCCAGCAGATGTACCTAAGGAAAGTAAGGATCCCACAACCTCACGAGTCAGGCAAAGGAAAATAAGCAGAGATACATCTCATGAATTACAAGGATCAACAAGATCTGGGGATGACATCACAGAATCAACAGTCTTGACAATGGTCATCAAGGTCATTATTCCCGCAACTGACAAGGAGATGTCCTAAAACCTTGTCACCTTCTTGTATAATTGGCCTCAGCAATGAGCTCCGTACAACTACAAACCCCGGGTATGTGTCATATGTATGCGGACCCAAGTCAGAAAACAGGCACAAGGGAATAATGACAAAAATATTGCACTAGCCACCGTCATGGTCATACGAAGAATCAAGGACATGTGTGGCCAAGTTATTTTAGTAAGGTAACTTGACAAAGAAAATCATGACTGTCAAAGGATGAGACTGACAGCAAAAGTATGATGATTTTTGCATGACCATCAGGGTCCGGATACCCAAGTCAGTTGGTGCCCAGACTCCATATGGATCCACAAAGGCATACCCCTCAGAGGTCTACTTTGTTCTGCACGGACTTCATATCCCGCTGACCCGCTTAAAATGGTTAGTACGGAATATCCAAGTGTGTTCTGTCAGATCCAAGATTCCTTTGCAACCTCCACAGTTTGACTTCAGTGACAGTGTAAAAGCATCTCATAGCCCATTACCACAAATGGGTATACCGACAAAATGAGAAAGCCAAAAGCCAAACAATCATCTCAGACCCGGTATACTCACCGATGGAATCAAGTACATAGTCAGTCTGTCAGGAAAAGCATTTGTCCGTCAGCCCCCTGTCGGGCCAGTCTCAAGATGTAAATATTTGAGGTATGACGCAGCTATAACCCCATACACCGTTATATTGCTCCCCAAAAAGGCAGTCAAATCTTTGGTACATATCTCATGCTCAAGCCAAAGGAATAAATCAAAATAAATCAGTACCACCTATGAGCAGTCAGATCCCGTCAGAAGATGGTCATGATTAATTCTCAGCATTTATTAAAACCAGAAAGCCTGCATTTATGTGAAGCAACCCCATGACAGGAGTAAAAAGGTTTTCATGACCAATAAAAAATTATGCTCAGATCCATTGGATATCACCACAGGTATGGAGGATCAGCTTCAGTAAAATGGAATTGGCATATGAGCAAAGACCCGTCAGAATTTGGGGAAAGGTAAAGCAAGCTACCCCAGAGCAAGGTAAGTTGATCATCTGAAATTCTTGGGGGAACAATAACTAAAGGAAAAAGGATACCCGAGTTGGAAACAGTGTCCTCAAATTATACTTGTTCCCTGAGCAACCAAATCTCGAGGACGAGATTTCTTTAAGGGGGTAAGAGTTGTAACAGCCTGGCTTTTGGCCCTTCTCTTTTTCTTTTGATTTATTTTGTTTTTTGCTCTGTTTTTATTTTTGGAGTGGTTCTGTGGCCTTGCCACCTGGGAAATCATCCTCACCCCCTCCCAAGTGGCTCATAATTCTCAAAACCTTGCCAAGATCATGTCACTTCACTCCTTGACCAAACCCTAAAATTCTTTTCTCAGGAATATTCGTTTTTTCTATTAAAGGAATAATCTTGTCTGCCATAGGTTGTGAAGCAACCTATGTTTCTGTCCATCCAAAAATTCCCAAATAATTCTCATAATTCCTTTGGGTCATATGTTGCTCAAATATGCCCAAACTTTCCTGTCCTAGCCCAAGAATAATTCCCCAATCATTATTCTTCATTTCTGTTCAGTGTGGCTTTTTGTGAAGGAAGTGCCACCTATCCTTTCCTGATTGCTCCCAAACCTTTTGGGCATTCTCCTATGTCCAAATCATTGCCTCATGCCAAAATTCAACTTTATTTTCCTAGCCAATCTTCCTCAGCAATTTTTCATGCTTTCTGTCAGACAGAAGGCATTGTGAAGGAAGTACTAGCTAGGGTTATCCAAATGAGTTGAAAATTTGCACACTCCTTCATGTGCTCATATTAACCCCCTCCTCCAAGTTTCAGCTCCATCCTATCATATATGTGAGCACATCATCAAATCTTTGATTCTGCTAATATTTTCAAGTTGTGAAGCAAGTATAATTTTTATTGCTTCATTAATTCTAAGAAATTACCAGATTGTGCTCCTACCCAAATAACATCTCTCCACGAAATTTGGGAATATTTCATCCAGCCAATATTTCTCCAAAATTATTCCAAGTTTCTGGTTAGTGAGGATGGCTGTGAAACAAGTACCACTTTGGATTGTCCATTTGGTATGAAATTTCTACAGCATATTCTTATGAACAAATCATGATGCCTTGCCCAATTTCAGCCCAAGTGGCCAAACCATGTGAGTGCATCATCCAAATCATGATTCTGAACCAATTTTGGGGTTACACATCAACTACATTAGTTTTTGCTCCATTATGCTCCATAACCCCCAGGATTATGGCTCTTCCGTAGTTAATCATCCCAGACAACAGGATCTGACCCAATCAGTTTCCTGTTGATCAGCAGTGCTCTGCCAAGTTTGATGCAGTAAACTTCAGAGCTTAGTTACCGTTTAACCATAGCGCCCCAGATCGAGCCAATGGCACATAAATTCTCCATCTTGGAAGGACTATCAGCTAGACAACGTCTTGGGTACTATAGAGCATTGAATGCCCCGTTTCACATGGTGACTACGACAATGGCGTGCCTGTGCACGCGCTTTGTGCGCAGTGGCCGTGTCCAGGGCGCTCTTTCTGCTTCGTCCTCTCCCTTTTCGTCGTCTTCGCGCGCGTGAGTGTGTCCCTTGGCTTCACCTCATCATCGCCACCCCCTGGACAGCTCACCCCCTCCGTCGGCTTCCTCATCGACGCTGGCCGCCGAACGCCCACGAGAGCACAGTGCACCGACCGTCGTCTTCCTCCTCGTCCCTTCCTCCCCGTGCTCTCTTGGCTCCCTCTACCCCGTGAGCTCCTCCCATGTTCCTCCTCTGTCGCCTATCGTCGAGCTCGGGTGCGTGCACATGCGTCCGCGGCGACAGACACGCGTCCGCGGCGACGACAACGCGACACACCCCTCCCCTCGGCTATATAAGCCACCCCATCCTCGTTTCTCTTCGACATCGACCTCAACACTGTCCCAGAACCCTGCCTAGCCTCTTCCCCGAGCTCGATCAGCTCTCCATGTGACCATTGCTCGGCACGGCCGCCGCTCCCTCCGCCCCAAATTCTTCTGAACCGAGCCCTCCCCCTCCTTTCTGTCGCCACCAAAAGACTCCCCGAAACCCTGCGCGCCTCCCCATATCTTTGCTTCATCCCTAGAGTGCGCTTGGGCGCGGCTGCAAGTACGGCCGACAACCTCGTCCGCGGCTGCAAGTACGGCCGGCAACCTCGTCCGCGGCCACCTCAAGTTTTCGCTGCTCTGGGCTTCGTCGGCGTGCGTGGTCGGTCGGGATGGATGTGGCGCCTCGTTCCACGCTCGCCGGTGTGCGGAGCTCCTCCGGGAGTGACCCGAGCCGTCGGGACGGCCGCCGGCGTCGGGCCTCGCCTCTGCTTCATGAGCACATGCGAGGAAGAAGAAGGGAGGCGGGAGGAGAGAGAAGAGATGCCGTGGCCCCCGGCCTTCAGCGACCTAGAGGCCGGCCCCGCACCGCCACGCTGGATAAGTGGAGACGTACTACTGTGAGTACGCCTTCAATTACCGAAAGCGCGTTCTGCTTCTTCTTATACGCTTTCCGTTCTGGAAAATGTATTTTCAGAAAAGGCGCTTTCAGTTTTCCGGCTGAGGGCTTGTTTGTGATGATTTTATTACAGATAGGTCCCTGGCAGAAAAACTATCATATCTTTTTGCTCCTAACTCCAAATGAGGTGATTCCAAAGCCCACTTCTTCGTATCGTCCAGCTCGTTCTGTTGGTATCATTTTAACCATGTTTTAACATTCTGAAAATGACCATTTTGCCCTTGCACTTAATCAGCCCCCTCCGAGAGAGAACGTTTTCCGGCGATTCTTTCCGCAAGCTTCTCGCACTTTCTCCCGGTGATTTCTTCCACCCCAGGCAAGCCACAACCGCCATTTGCATGATAGCCATGCAGTAGCATTGGTTTTCAAGTTGAATCTTTAAATAACTGTATGTTTATTTTGCTGCTGCTGTCGTTATTTCGGTTATGCTTATGGATCGGTGGTTACCGTCATGCTATGTTTTCTTGCACTCTGTTATCATGTACTAATTATTAGTATTATTTGCATATTGGCCATGCTTGGTAGTAATACATGTTGGGTTGGTCATGTTCTTCGGTGCATGACTGTCGTCGGTTACCGAGTACCGGTGATATGCATTGTTCTTTGTTGTTAGTTGGTTAAGTATTTACTCAGTTATGTTATTGATGTGTTCTTGCATGGTACCTATTGTTGATATTAATGGTTATGTTATACTATGAGTAGTGTTGTACTTGTGATATTCATGCTCGTCATTATGCCATGCTCAGTTGGATATGATTCATTGTTGATATGGTTGATAGTTATGTTGTACCCTCATGCTTATGTTGTTATCATGGTCATGCATTATAATTGCATCATGTTATTTTATCATGCCTCAACCTATTGCATTCAAGTTTAACCGGATTAAATTGAACTTGAACAACTGTTGGTTGAGTCATGGTGCCACCATATCGAGCTGACCAGTGCAACCACGCTTGCCTTCATGGGAAGGCCCTAACTAGGTCTATTGTCATGCCTCTCGCGGGTGCCTCCAATGAGGGAAGGTTATGGGCGCGCGCTACCCTGATCAGGTAGGCGGACATAAGCCTTGTGTGCCCGTTGTTGTTGTTATACCCGGGTTGTCCCCGTTTGGGACCGTTTTTGTTTTGCCACGACGGTGGCCGTTGGTGCCTTTGGTAGTGACGGGGCCTCCCAGGACTTATCCAGAGGGGAGTTCGTCGGAGTGGCCGGGAGGGTGTCATGGCAGTAGGACGGTTTTGTCGGAACGCCGTGGGTTCACCCGAATGGGAGTGCGATCCCATGGGTTCGGTGGTGTGGGTACAATGTACTAACCCGTGCAGATGTTAAATCTATCAATAGCCGTGCCCGCGGATAAGGGCCCAGTTCATGTTGGTCACACTATGGGTCAACAGTAATAATAATAATAATAATGTGCTTAAAAACAACCCCGGTTCGATGCTGAGATATGTTGGTTATGTGATCAGTGAATGATCACCGTTTGGTTATGATGTATCCCGTTGAGCCCAAAGTGGTGTCGGGGGAAATCGACACCTATGGAATCACTGGGATCCCTTCTACGGTTGGCGGGCGTGGGGTTGTGCAAAGAGCGGGTCTGACAGGAAGCACACAGATCGTTTACCCAGGTTCGGGCCGCGGAGATGCGTAATACCCTAGTCCTGCTTTGGTGGATGTATTCGAGTGTTCTTGTGTTCTTGAGCTAGCTACGGGGAGTAATTTTTCCCAAAAGATCCGAATCCTTCTCCTGGTCGTCTCGGGCCTCCTTTTATATACAAAAAGGGGTTGCCATAGTGGCACACAGGAGGTGGGAAGGTGTACAGTTGATGAGTCTATCCTTTGGCACCGTCGGACAAACGCATTTAATGTGCTGCCGATGTGCCCCTCTCGCTTTATCGGGAACGACAAGGAAGCACGTCCCAGCTGTCGCCGCCTCGCCTGGCTTCAACACGCGTCCGAGCTGACGAGGCGTCGTGGCGCCATGTGGGCTGGCTGTTGGGCTGGCGCGGTGGTGGAGCCTTCATGAAGATCTGCATGCCACCACGCAAGTGCTTGTTGGGTCGGTGTAGAGGCCGCCCATCACCACGCAGGTGCCTGCTCAACTAGTTGAGCTGGCAGCTATATGGGGACGGCGGTGGTGTCTTGGCAGGCGTGTGCCTGGCTGCGGCCCCGCCGGCGTCCTTGGCAAGGGTCTTGACGGGGCCCCAGCAAGGGTCTTGCCGCGGCGTCGTGGTCGTCCCTGGCAAGGATCTTGCCGGGGGTCTTGTGGATTTCCTGGGCCAGGATCCCGCCGGGGGTCGTCGTCTTCTGGTCCTCATCTGATCTTGCACATTTATGATCTTGACGAAGATCTGCATGCCATCACAGAGGTGCCTCCCGAGCCTTGGTTCGAATGTAGTTGTTGGCAGCACTTGGAACTCTTAGGCTCAAGGGTGGCTCGCTCTGCTGGTGTTAGGCGAGCTGCCCCGGCAAGGCTCTTGCCGGGAACGCGGAGGCTGCCCCGGCAAGGGCCTTGCCGGGGGAGTCCACCTCCCCCCTTCGCTCTTTATTGTTTCTGGTCTTGTCGTTGCCTTGATCGCCTTGTGCTCCGGATCCCTTCTTCTGCCCCGCTTGGTGTGGCCGTGGGCGCGGCTCCGACTGCCCGTGCACAAGTAAAGGGGTCAAAAGGAGAGCCCCTACTTTTGTGCACCGACAAGAGCCCCCGGGCCTGGGCCACACATAAGTGTGACGCGTTGTTGGGCCAGGCCCAGAACGGTGCGCGGGCAGGTGGGGCGGATTTCACTGCAGTAACTTTCCGTCCGCTGCGCTTCCCCACGACCCGCGTTGAACGTGCGACGTGGAGGGTTGTGCGTGGCATGGGGGTCATGCGTGGGGTGGTCTGCACACGCATGCGTCACATCATGGTAAAGAGGCGGCTCGCGCCTTCCCCATAAAAAAAGGGAGACGCAGAGGCGCAGCTCATTTACTGAGTTGGACTCAGTCGTGGCCTTTAAGGTGTTCGCGCCCCCCGATCACGGGCTGGGGAACGATCGTTTCACCCGTCCCCTCGATTCTGCTTGCTCGCCACATGTGCCCCATGCAGGTGGCAGGCGGTGGAGGCGGGAAACCGGGCCGTCGCTGATTGGGGCAGTGGGTCGGTCTCGATTCCCTGCGCCCCGATGGCCGGATTGGTTTAGTGGGGCGGCCGAGCCCCGACCCCGCCCCTTTATAAGAAGGGGAAGGGGGATGGTATCCACATCTTTTCATCATCCGCCTCCATTTACTTCGGCTTCTTTCTTCCATCTGCCATGGCGAGAGGAGGCACCGGCCCTTCGACGGTGGCGGCGAGGGTCGCTGCTCAGCAGCGCGTCCCTCCTCCCCAAGAGCTCGCGGTGGCGGAGCCGGCCACGAGAGGAAGGGGGAGGGAGTGAGGCCGAGGTCGCCGTGGCGTTCGGGGAAGAGGGGGACGGGGCGGTGCACCGTCCTTGCCTCCGTCGGTGGTGCCTCTCCCAATGGAGGGCCAAGTTGGGGACCAACCTCGCGAGTTCTTCATCAGGCTGCGTTGCCACCGCGTCGTCGTCCTCGTCTCGCTACCCCGTTTGCTCGGGAGATGGAGCTCGATCTGCCCCAGACCCTCAGGCTGCACATGAGGGGCTGCGGGAACGGCGGCACGCGGGTCTACGTCGACTTCCCCGCTCCCCACGTCATGTACCTCTGTCGCGGATGGAAGACGTTTGCTCGTATCCAGAGCCTGACGGCGGGGCTCGTTCTCTACTTCAAGTTAATGGAGAACGGCCTGCTCTCTGTCAAGGTCTTTGGGGATCTTGGAACTCGCCTAAAGTGCTGCGTGGAGAGCTCCTCCAACGATGAAGATTCTTCCTCAAGCGGGAGGACAGCGACAGCGACGACGAGGGCATCGAGCGGCAGGATGCCGACCTCGACTCCGACTGACCGCGTCGCCCCTCCCTCGGCCACACGTCCTGCCGAGGGCCTTCCTCGCCAAGCTCTCCATCGGTGTGTTCCCCGTCGACTCCTTGGGCGGTTGGAGTAGGAGGGTCGGGGAAGGCGAAGAAGGCGGGTGGCGGCCGTCAAGTCGGAGTACACGGGCACCGATGCCTTCATCACGTATTGCCGTCCTGCTGCCTCATCTTCCAGCTTCCCTCCCGGCACCGGGATGTTCTCTTGGTGCCTCCTGCTCCTTGCAGCTCGCCTAGGCGCTCTTTTTGCCCTCCCGCTGTCTTGTTCCACCTTCTGAGGAGAGGGAGAAGAAAGGTATTACGGGCATCTTATCTCTTTTTAGTTTGTAAGCCTGCGGGCACTTGTTAATTTTAAGACTCGTAATCCCCTTGCTCATGTTTTTTATCCCGTATGAACTGTATCTATATGGGATGTTTTTAATGAAAAAGGGTACTTGCCGGGTTCTTTGTGCGTGAGCGAGGCCCATGCCAAGGAACGAATCCTTGTTATTTTTAAGGTAAACACTGTCGCCCGGCAACAGGCCTTGCCGTCCCTTTACTTTAGCCGACCATTCTCACACTCTTGGTGGAGGCAGGGGCGAAGTAGAGTTAGGCCCTTCATTTATTTCCTTGCCACCGCTACTATGACCCAGCGCTGACCCAGGGACTTGGGTACAGGAGAGGGGGGAGCACGATGGTTTAGGAGCAAAACGAGGTTTCATACGTCCCAACTTCACACGGAAGTGCATAATAGGGGATAAAAGACTTATCTGGATCTGCAGCCCCCGACAACCTCGGCTTTCCGGGGTTGGATCCTTGTGGTTGCAGCCCCCGGCAATCTTGGCTTGTCGGGGTCGGAGCGCCGGCTTGTCCTCTTTCTTCCAAATAGCTCAGCAGAAACGTCCATGTACCCTGTGAACCAAAGAGGACGGAAAGGAACAGAGAGACGAGCACTCAACCTCTATGCTAGGGGTTAGTCGCCGCTAAGCACTATCAACCCCAACCGAGGGAGAGACTTAACCTAGCATGCATGCTAAAACTTAGGGCGCCAGCGCTTCATTTATTTATGCTCAGGGCCTGCGCCTGGCTTTGTACAGAGGGTTACATGCCTCGTTGGCAAGGCTTGTACAAAAGGTGGTTTGCCGGGGGGCCCGGCAACCACGCCTTATGGGTAAAACTTACGAAGATGTTTGATGTTCCAGGAGTTGCTCACTGGAATAGCATCTTCGGTCTCCAGGGAGACTGCGCCAGGCTTGGTGACTCGTATTACCCGATAACGGCCTTCCCACTTCGGCGTCAACTTGTTAGAATTCTTGGCCGACTGAACGCGCTGAAGAACAAGGTCGCCTTCCTCAAAGCTTCGGGCATGAACCTTGCGGCTATGGTAGCGGTGCGAGGCTTGCTGGTAGCATGCTGCTCTGACAGCCGCCAGAAGACGATCTTCCTCGAGGAGCGCTGCGTCATCTTGCCGCAATTGCTCTTGCTCAAGCTCGTCCTAAGCGAGCACTCGAGGTGACCCGTATGTGAGTTCCGTGGGGAGAACTGCTTCTACCCCGTATACCAGGGCAAAGCATGTCTGGCCGGTGGCTCAATTTGGCGTCGTTATGATTGACCAAAGAACCGCCGGCAACTCATCAATCTAGCGCCTTCCGCTCTTGTGCAGCCTGTCAAAAGTCTTGGTCCTCAGGCCTCGCAGTACTTCAGCATTTGCCCACTCCGCCTGGCCGTTGCTCCGTGGGTGTGCACGGAAGCGAAACAGACCTTGCTGCCGAGGTCTTGGATGTATTGCATGAAGGTGTGGCTTGTGAACTGCGTGCCGTTGTCGGTGATGATTCTGTTTGGCACACCAAAATGGCAGACTAGCCCCTTGAAGAACTTGACGGCTGACTGTGCGGTCAACTTCCTCACTGCTTCCACCTCCGGCCACTTTGTGAACTTGTCGATTGCAACATACAAGTACACAAAGCCCCCGACAGCACGGGGGAAAGGGCCCAGTATGTCGAGCCCCCAAACCGAAAATGGCCAGGAGAGAGGAATTGTTTGAAGGGCTTGAGATGGTTTATGAAGCTTCTTCGAATGGAACTGACACGCTTCACACTTGGTTACTAGTGTTGTTGCATCTTGGAGGGCAGTGGGCCAGAAGAAACCTTGCCGGAACGCTTTGCCGGCAAGGGCCCTCGACCCTATGTGGGAGCCACATATGCCTCCGTGTATCTCTACCAACAGCTCCAGTCCTTCCTCCCGGGGAATGCACTTCAATTTCACACCGTTCGGCCTTTTCCTGTACAGGACGTCATCGACGAACTGATACATGGGAGACCGACGGGCTACTTTCTTCGCTTCTTCCCGCTCCTCAGGAAGTTCCCCTGTTTGAAGGAATCGGACGGTATGCTGCGCCCATGCCGGAGCCTGGGGCTCGACGACAAGGACTAAAGGCATTTTTTCTGCCATGGGAGCGGCCGTCTCTATGGCCAGGGCTTGATGCCCTACCAGAGCCAATTGTCCCTCGGCAGGTTCAGTACCCATGGCAACATCCTTGCCGGCGGCCCCAGGGGGCTCGGCGGGGAAGTACTTGCCGGGGCCTGACTTCCTCCGCTTGTTCTGCTCCGTCGATGGTTCCACGGATGGTTGAGTTAACCGAAACACAAAAGTACCTGGTTCCACAGGTAGCTTGAACGCTGCGCACTCCGACAGGTAATCGGCGATGTCGTTCTCCACTCGGGGAATGTGCTCCGCTTGTATACCATCAAAGCGCTCCTCCAGCTTCCTCACCTCATCTATGTAGGCCTCCATCAATGGGCTCTGATAATCTTTGTTGACTTGCCTGATGACAAGCTGTGAATCACCCCTGACGATGAGCTTCTTAATCCCGAGGTCTGCTGCGATCCTGAGACCGGCAAGCAGCCCCTCGTATTCAGCAGTGTTGTTTGTGGACATCTGCCTGGGAAAGTGCATCTGGATCACATACTTGAGGTGCTCTCCGGTGGGTGCGACAAGCAGCACACCAGCATCGGCGCCTTGCAACGAGAAAGCCCCGTCAAAGTACATGATCCAGTCGCAACTTGCTTCCTTGCCGGGGAGAGTGGTCTCCTGGATCTCTTCGTCGGGCGTTGAGGTCCATTCCGCAATAAAATCTGCCAAGACTCTGCTCTGGATTGTCAAAGTACTTTCAAACTTCAAACCAAAGCTCGACAGCTCCAAGGCCCACTCCACGATCCTCCCAGTTGCGTCTGGGTTATGCAATATCCGTTGCAATGGGAGGCGGGTGACGACGGTGATTTCGTGGGCTTGGAAGTAATGATGCAGCTTCCTCGAGGCCATAAAGAGGCCGAAGAACAATTTTTGCACATCGGAATATCTCGACCTAGCCCCCTACAAGAGGGAGCTGACGAATTAGACCGGGTCCTGCATCATTTTCTTCTTCTGCGCCACTTCATTTGGCTGTGCGGGCCCCGTCCTGATGGCGTCAGGCTCTGCTAGGGGCCCTGGCTTGCCGGCGCCAGGCCCTGTCGTTGCCACTGCCTCTTCATCGACCTCCCTCTGTGCCACTAGCGCAGTGCTGACCACTTGGTTTGTTGCCGCTAGGTACAGCAGCAATGGCTCTTGTGGTTTAGGCGCAACTAGTATCGGCGTGGAGGATAGGCATTTCTTCAAATCCTGTAGCGCTGCTTCAGCCTCTGGGGTCCATTCCATTGGTCCTGCCTTTTTCAAGATTTTGAAAAAGGGAAGGGTGCGCTCGACAGACTTGGAGATGAATCTACTCATGGCGGCAACGCAGCCAGTGAGTCGACGCACATCTTTGATCCGCTTGGGCACCTCAATTTGCTCGATAGCCTTGATCTTGTCCGGGTTTGCCTCAATCCCACGCTGTGACACAAAGAACCCAAGAAGCTTGCCGGACGGAACGCCGAAGACACACTTCTCAGGGTTCAACTTGAGGTTGATCTTCCGCAGGTTTGCAAACGTCTCTTCTAAGTCTTGTACAAGTGTTGCCCTGTCCTTGGTTTTGACCACTATGTCATCCATGCAAGCTTCCATATTTCTATGTAGCTGGGGCTCAAAACCAATTTGGACTGCCCTTGCAAACGTTGAGCCAGCACTCTTCAACCCGAAAGGCATCCGTAAAAAGCAATACGTACCACATGGGGTGATGAATGCTGTCTTTTCTTCGTCTTCTCTTGTCATGAAGATCTGGTGGTAGCCCGAGTAGGCATCAAGGAATGACAACAGATCACACCCGGCCGTGGAGTCAACAATCTGGTCGATGCGCGGCAACGGGAAGGGGTCCTTAGGACAAGCCTTATTGATATCTATGTAGTCAATAAACAGCCTCCACTTCCCGTTTGCCTTGCGCACCACCACCGGATTGGCCAACCACGTCGGATGGAGCACTCCTATCACCAAGCCTGCCGCTTCCTACTTGCTGATCTTCTCTGTGATGAGCTCCTGCCATTCCAAAGCCTGCTTCCTGACCTTCTGCTTGACGGGTCGCGCATGGGGACAGACAGCAAGGTGGTTCTCAATCACTTCCCTGGGAACGCCGGGGATGTCGGATGCTTGCCATGCAAACACATCGACATTCGCCCGCAGGAAAGTGACGAGCGCGCTTTCCTATTTGCCATCGAGGGTGGAGCTTGTGGTGAAAGCCCCTCCCGTGCCATCCTCCTTGACGGACACCTTCTTGGTCTTTGGTGGTGCAGCTCTGGATTTCTTGCTCTTGCCGGTGGAGCTCTCTGGCACGTCCTCGACGGTAGCACAACACTCCGAAGAGGTGCGCTTGCCGGAGTGGGTGCGAGAGGTCTTGCCAGTCTTCTTCTTCCCTCCCGGGGCTTCAGCGGCAGGAGCAAGTGCCTTGGCGGCAGTCACTGCAATTGCTTCCCGGTAGAGCAGGTCGGCGCAGATCAGCGCGTCCTTCTTGTCGCAGGGGACGGTGATGATGGTCATCAGGCCATGGATCTTCAGCGTGTTGTAGGCGTAATGGGATGCCACCATAAACTTGACTAGTGCCGGGCGGCCGAGGATCCCGTTGTAGGGCAAGGGGATCTCGGCTACGTCGAAGACAATCAGATCCGTCCTGTAGTTGAACTCGCCTCCAAACGTCACAGGCAGCATGACCTTGCCTTTCGGTTGATTTCTTCCCGGGTTGACGCCTTGAAACGTGCCCGTCTCCTCGAGGTCCCCATCAGGAATCTATAGCCTTTTGATCACAACGGGCGAGATCAAGTTCAGACCGGCCCCGCCTTCAACTAGCATCTTGTTCACCTTGAGGTTGCATATCGTTGGTGAAACCAACAACAGCAAACACCCGACCGCAGTTGTGCGATCAGGGTGGTCCTCGGTGTCGAAGATGATAGGCGTGCTGGACCACTGTAGTGGCTTCTGAGCGTCGAATGATGGCTCTGCTGCTGTGATCTCACGCGCCCACTGCTTGAGCTAGCAGTGAGAGGTATGCAGGGAGGCTCCACCACTGACGCACATGGCCTCTGTAGCCTTCTGTAACTCATGCTCGCCGGACTCGTCATCTTCGTCATGATCATCGTCTTCCTGCTTCTTGTCGCGGCCCCGAGCAGGCCTCTCTTGCTGGTTATCCTTGCCGCGGCGACCTCCTTGGCCGCCATGCTTCTTGCCGGATCCCTCGGCACCGTCCTGGCCCTTCTCCTTGTCCCGCCTCTCATACTCAGCTTTTTGCTTCTCAGCAAGCAACTCGACTTGGCGGCAGTTCTGGAGGCCGTGGCCCTTGGTGCAGTGGATCTTGTAGTATTGCTTGTCGGAGCCTCCTGGCTTGTCGGCAGCCGCCAAGGCCCAGCAAGCGGCGCACCCGGCAATTTCCTTGCCGGGGTCGTCTGCCTTGGCCTTCTTGGCAGCACCAGTGTCCTCGGATCCCTCGACGGCAAGCACGGTCTTGTCCTTGCATTTCCTGTTGCGGCGTCGGCCCTTCTTTGTCGGGGCGGCGGTATCTTCGTCCGTCGAGTCGGTTTCCATGCCAGCGTCCTTGCCGAGGTACTTCCTTCCCTCTTCAGCTCGGGTGCATCTATCGGCCAGAACATAAAGTTCGGCCACATCCTTAACCTTGTTCATCACCAGCTCTTCGCGCATCTTGCGGTTGCGCACATTCTGATGGAATGCGCTGATCACGGCGGCGGGATGAACATCTGGGATGTTGTATTGCACTCGGCTGAACCTCTGTATGTACTTGGGCAGGTTTTCACCTTCCTTCTGGGGAATGATATGCTAATCACTCGCCTGGCCATGAGCTTGGTGGCCCCCAGTGAAGGCACCAACGAACTCATGACACAGGTCCGACCAAGAAGAAATGGAATCCGCCGGCAAGTGCATGAACTAAGACATGACATTGGGTTTCAGGGCCAACGGGAAGTAATTGGCAAGCACCTTGTCGTCACGAGCTCCAGCGTCTTGCATCGCGATGGTGTAGCCATTGTACTTTTCGTCGACGTCGGGCTTGAACGTGCGGTGGGATGGCCACTGGAACTACCACAGCTCACAGGAAAGGCTGGGCAACCCACCTCGTAAGGTAGGGCGCTAGAGGCTCCCGGTGCTGGGTGGTCCATAGTGGGCCCCGCCCGCCTATTTGACTGGTGGCGTGTATCGCGCCGGCGCTCGATGGTGGTTTGAGCGTCTTCATGGGCTCGCTCCTGAAGAACTTGACGCTGGTCGCGGTGGGTCCGCGGGTCGGATGATGCTATGGAAATATTATCACAAGCGTCATCACGACGGATCGACACCCGCGGTGGCTGGCGTGGAGGAGGAGAGTGCACCGTGGCTGCAGCACCCCCGGTCCTTCCACCGCTGGCATGCGGTGGCTCGACAGAGCGTCGGCCCGAGGGCCCCGCCGGTCGCGGTTCATCTTGGTTGGCCACACCGACGAGGCTCTGGATGGTGGCTCTCCACTCGTCGAGCTTTTCCGCAGTAGGAGTGTACTCGAGGAGCAACTGTGCGCGCGCCAAAGCTTCCACCGGCGTGGGCAGCGGCGAAAGCTGCGTTAACCGTGCCGCGCTCCGACTCCTAACCAAGTTAGAAGGAGCTCCATCACGGCCCTGCGGCTGTATGCCATTTCCGCCAGCACTTCGGCAGGCATGCTGGCTTGCTCCATCCCGCGAGTGATGCATGAGACTCTTCCCACGGCGGCGCCCGGGGTCCCCCGCATGGTGGCACTACTCGTCGCGCACACCCTGGGAAGAGCGCGTCATGGGTGCTGGCGTAGGCGACTTGGAGGTCGCCGCGCCGCCCGTAGATGGCATGGTGCCGCCCTTGGAGGGCCCCGCGCCGCCTGCAGGGGGCCCAGCTCCGTCTTCGGGTTGGGTGGCGTGCGGCCCATCGTCTCGTGCACGAACAACGCCGCTTGCCAGGCTCTGACTGCCAGAGCGGTGCTGGGGCTTGTGGGCCGCGCCTCGGGTTCTGTCCGGGACCGGCCTGCTGCTCGCGCGCACCGGTGCGGGCCGTCCGGCTCCGGATGAACCGATCACCATGATCGTCTTCTTCTTGGGAGCCATGGCGACGAAGAAATGCTAGGCTAACCGCTAAACCAGATTTTCACAACTGCGCCACCTACCTGGCGCACCAAAGATGTCGGGGGAAATCGACACCTATGGAATCACTGGGATCCCTTCTACGGTTGGCGGGCGCGGGGTTGTGCAAAGAGCGGGTCTGACAGGAAGCACACAGATCGTTTACCCAGGTTTGGGCCGCGGAGATGCGTAATACCCTAGTCCTGCTTTGGTGGATGTATTCGAGTGTTCTTGTGTTCTTGAGCTAGCTACGGGGAGTAATTTTGCCCAAAAGATCCGAATCCTTCTCCTGGTCGCCTCGGGCCTCCTTTTATAGACAAAAAGGGGTTGCCACAGTGGCACACAAGAGGTGGAAAGGTGTACAGTTGATGAGTCTATCCTTTGGCACCGTCGGACAAACGCATTTAATGTGCTGCCGATGTGCCCCTCTCGCTTTATCGGGGACGACAAGGAAGCACGTCCCAGCTGTCGCCGCCTCGCCTGGCTTCGACACGCGTGTGAGCTGACGAGGCGTCGTGGCGCCATGTGGGCTGGCTGTTGGGCTGGCGCGGTGGTGGAGCCTTCATGAAGATCTGCATGCCACCACGCAAGTGCTTGCTGGGTCGGTGTAGAGGCCGCCCATCGCCACGCAGGTGCCTGCTCAACTAGTTGAGCTGGCAGCTATATGGGGACGGCGGTGGTGTCTTGGCAGGCGTGTGCCTGGCTGCGGCCCCGCCGGCGTCCTTGGCAAGGGTCTTGCCAGGGCCCCGGCAAGGGTCTTGCCGCGGCGTCGTGGTCGTCCCCGGGAAGGATCTTGCCGGGGGTCTTGTGGATTTCCTGGGCTAGGATCCCGCCGAGGGTCATCGTCTTCTGGTCCTCATCTGATCTTGCGCGTTTATGATCTTGACGAAGATCTGCATGCCATCACAGAGGTGCCTCCTGAGCCTTGGTTCCAATGTAGTTGTTGGCAGAGCTTGGAACTCTTAGGCTCAAGGGCGGCTCGCTTTGCTGGTGTTGGGCGAGCTGCCCCGGCAAGGCTCGGCTGTGGAGGCCGCCCCGGCAAGGGCCTTGCCGGGGGAGTCCACCTCGCCCCTTCGCTCTTTATTGTTTCTGGTCTTGTCATTGCCTTGATCGCCTTGTGCTCCGGCTCCCTTCTTCTGCCCCGCTTGGTGTGGGCGCTGCTCCGACTGCCCGTGCACAAGTAAAGGGGTCAAAAGGAGAGCCCCTACTTTTGTACACCGACAAGTGGTTCCATTTGTGATCCGTGAATGATCACCGTTTGGTTACGATGTAACCCGTTGAGCCCAGAGTGGTTCCGTTTGTGATCCGTGAATGATCACCGTTTGATTACGAGGTAACTCGTTGAGCCAAGTTTGGTTCCGTTTGTGATCCTTGAATGATCACCGTGGTATCGAGGATGCCGAGTTGTTGGATATTCATGATGTTGTGCGAGAATCGTGGGTAAAGATGAAGCTCCTTGTGGTCATTTAATGATTACTATGGTATTGTTTATACCAAGCTTGATTTGATCCTGAGATGATCGTGTGATGTCCGAGGTTGGTAAGTGATGCATGTGTTGGTTACGAGGTAACCCGAGCAGAATAAGTGGCGCATATAGTGCATCATGTTGCATGCTAGTATCGTCATATTTATATGTTCATGCCATGGTCATATTGTTCTAGTTCTATCATGTTCATGTTGTTCATGCCATGTTATCCTGATGATCTCATGATAATTCCTGCTTAACCTGTAAATGCCATGTTGTTGTTTGTCTTGATTGCTTTGGTTGCTGTGAGCTTGCAAGTACATTCAATGTACTGACCTGGCATGTCATGCCAGTTTGCAGGTCATGACGTGATTGCTTGATTGCTTGTCGTGGTTTCCGTTCGTGCGAGCTAGGATAAGTGTTCCAGCCAGAGTCCCTGCGGGGTGGAGTTCATCACCTTCGTCGTTGTTCCGCTGCTAGAAGTATTCCACTGTTTCACATTGTTCTGCTGCTTGCATGGAGCAACCGTGGTAGGCGTAGTGTCGCCGTGCCGATGTAACCCTTTTGTACCCATATAGATTGCAATAAAGAGCTGATTTGTTCTATGCTAAGCAGTGCCGTATTCCAGAAGACTTCTCCTTGATCTTTGGGCTGGAATACGGGGCGTTCCGGTTTCTCTGAGCCAGGGTGCCACATCTGCCTGCTCAACAATTCCACGGCCTAGCTCAACGAACCCAAAGAACAAGAGACGCGGGGATTTATCCTGGTTCGGGCCACCTTTCGGTATAATACCCTACTCAGCCTTTGTGGTGGATTGACTCGAGGGGCTGAGCATGAACTAGTACAGTGGTGGAACAGCCTCAGGAGGAGAGGTGTTCTTGACCTCGATGAGCTGGTGAGGTGGTTCGGGTGGAATCGATCCGGTCCAGATGCCCCCCTATGGTGGTGGCTAAGTCCTATTTATAGTAGCCTTGGTCCTCTTCCAAAATGTAGGCGGGAAGGGAGCCCATAACGGCCAAATTTGAAGGGAGACAACTAGTACAAGCTATCCTGACAAAAGTAGTCTTCGCCTGCAAAAGGCTCTGGTGGTGATGCCGCGGTGGGCTCCGCGATGACCTCCGTCCTGTCGTCCTGGCGGTCTTGGTCTTGTTGCACTAGAATGGAAACCTTTGCTTGATTCCTCGGGACTCCGCACCTGCGCTTGCCTCCTTAGCACCAAAGGGGAAACTGGTACACTTTGCCCACTGGCGCCCGCCTCGCCTTGGTCGTCATGGCTCACGTCATGTGAACCTCGCTAGGTGCACCTTGCATAGATATCTCTGCTCCTCGGGAGCCAGCCTAGTGAGGCCGCCCCCAGTGAGGTCTTGGTGTCGTCCACCTCGCGAGGCTTGGCCCCTCGCTAGGGTCTTGAGTTATTGTTGCTCTAGACAGGCTATACTGGGCCATCGACGAAGCCACGCCGTGGGCCACAGGCAGGCAAGTCTGGGTACCCCCGTTCCCAGGACGCCTACAGTAGCCCCTCGGCCCAAGGCGTGCTCGAACTTGGCTTCGAGGCGAAGCCAAAGGGAAAGTGCAGAGCGCCGCGGGCCCTAACCACCCGTGGCCTCGGTCGACACATGGCGATTGATGGGACGTGGGCGCCTCCGCTTCCCCACGCTACCTCGGCAACTGTCCGGCTTGACGAGACTCTGCTGCATACAAGGAAAAGCCATCATTACGTGCGATCATGGAGGCCAGCGGTTGGCCTCCTCTTGGCTATAAATGAGGGGAGGGGCGGAGCCCCCCCCCTTGCTCATCTCCTTCTTCTCGCCGCACGTTCTCTCTTCTTCCTCTTTGCCTCGTCGTCTTGCCGCAGCTCCCATGGCGCTGATTAGGAGGTTTTCCGCAGTAGAGAAAGGGAAAACTACCCGCGAGGAGCAGGGGCCGCTCTCGCCGAAGAAGAGGCTGAGCCTCCCCCGCGATGCCAGTGACAGGCCTTGGTACGAGCGACCTCCTCCTGGCTACCCGCTTCCTTTGTACGCTCAGGCACAAGGATCCGAAGGAGGTGGCAGCGCCCCGCGCCACGCCGGCTATGGCAATGGTGGCCAGGCTGAGGCCGCGCACCCATGCCGTAGGCACCTCGTGCGAGTTCGTGGTGTGGGCAGCGATGCCCCCGCGCACGTGGATTCAGCTCCCGCGGTTATTCGCCGAGGAGATGCCGCCGAGGGGGCCACTCGAGCTGTGGCTGCAGCATGCCAGGTGCTGCAGTCTAGCCACGGGGGCGGAGGTCGAGGTCGACCCCCAAGGCAAGATCTTCATGACCCGAGGATGGGGCGAGGTCGGCCGCGCTTGCCGCGTGGAGGGGGCCCTCGCCATCAAGTTCGAGTACGACGGCGCCTCCACGCTGTTCTTCAAGGTCTTCGACGAGGAACGCCGCCGCCTGGAGTGCTGCCCTCGAGGAAGCCGCCAGGATGGAGCGGCAGCAGGCGTCGAGCCTGCCCCGGTCCTACTGATAGCCCCCCAGCAGAAGCGACGACTCCTGGGAGTCCAGCATCTCTCCCGAGCCTAGGGAGTCCCCGGAGTCGAGCGACGACAGCTACGTGCCTCCGAGGTCTCACCGTGCTCGGAGTTTAGCAGCGGCATCTGCTCGGCGTCATCGATGACCTGGATGGGGTTGGCGTCGGCCTCTCGTGGCCCACTGTTGATGATGGCATTGGTGGCGACGTCCGTAGTCATGGCTCCTTGAGGTTTTTCTTCTTTTGTTCCCTGCGAGGCATCGAGACGAATCCCGTGGGTGTGTGTAAAGAACCTGTAATGCTTTTGCTCCAATGTTTATTATTCCTACTATAAAGTTGTGGATGCAGACATTGTTCCCCCTTTTCGTCCTCGTGGTAGCTTAGCGGTGTATGCCGGCAAGTCCCAGTCCCCAGGCAAGCTTCGGCCGTCGCTGGTCTGCCAGGTCGCGATGCCGTGGTCAAGGCCAGGAGGTGAGCGGCCCAGGGTCCGGTAAGAGCTCCTGAGGCGCGATGCTCAAGAGGTCCCCTTTGGCGTGCTAGCAGCTTCCTGAAGGCCGAAAAGGAAGGCGGCCTTGCCGGAGCAAGGCTGCGAGAGTCGAAAATTCTGGACTACGGCGTCGCGGTAACACGAATATGTGACTTATCTTAATGAGCCTGAGGTGATTCCCTGCGCGGCGCCTGATTTGCGCTTCAGCGGCGGTGTTACTAGGTAAGGCTCATGCCGGCCTCCCCCTTTCTTGCTAATCTAAATGCTCTCCGTCCTCGGGTCTCGACCCTCGAGCGAGGCTCAGCCGCCACTGGTATGCCAGGTCGCGATGCTGTGGTCAAGGCCAGGGGGTGAGGGCTGGAGAGTCAGTAGGAGCTCCTGAGGTGCGATGCTCAGGAGCCCCCCCTTTGACGCGCAAGAGAATCGTGTGAAAAGGGGGCAGCCGACGGGGCCACGCGTAGCTAAGCTCTGGAGATTCATGCGGGTTAGTTCGAGGGGAGAATATAACTCATAATCGCGTTTGCTGTCTTGCCGCTGATCTTGCCGCAAGAAGATGAAGGCACTGAGGATCTGGTGAGGTGACGTGCGTGGGGCGGGCCGCAGCCAGAGCCCCATCTCTCAGGTTTGTCAACGTTGCAGGGATGGACCCGAGCACAAGCGTCGTGCCAGCATGTGTAGCCCCCGTTGCGGGATGAGCAGGAGGCTGGTCAGCAACGCGGGAGGCCGTGAAGGGCAACAGGCAAGCAGGCGACAACATAAATCATCTTAAAGAAGGAGGTAACGCTAGTCCTGACAGATGTGAAACGATACATGCCGCAGGGACGGACCCATGCGGCCTGGGGATGATGCAGCCCGAGGGGTGCCCCCAACAAAGTAAATCAAAGACACGAAAGGATACATGTCACAGGGACAGGCCCATACGACCTGGGGATAATGCAGCCCGAGGGGTGCCCCCAACTGAATGAACTAGAAAGAGTCACCTGGCACAGTTGCTGGAGGGATGTTGGAGCAGCTGAAGACGCGTGTTGAAGAAGTTGCTCCTCACGAGCCGCCTGGGTCCTGAATCTCAGGAGGCTCTGGGGGCTCGGGTGGCTCGTGAAGAACCGTCGCCATCTCCGCCAGGACCGCGTGGTGCCTGGCCTCCTGAGTTACCAGAACGCTCCGCAGGCGACGCTAGAAGGTAACAGCTCCGTTCGGCAAGCCGAATGGCATGCGAACATAGCTGTGAGGTGGACCCTCACACCGATCAACGCGCGAAGGAAAGAAGCGTTCTTGGGATGTGGCTATGTTGAGCCCTGGAATGTTGACGCAGATGCGCAGCTCGTCGTCCTTGCCAGGACAAGGAGCTGCGCCAAGTGGTGGGCGGCGGTTGCCGCGCATGGCTCTTGCCTCTTGAAGCTCCTCCGTGGCCTTGGTGATGAACTCCTGAGCACCAGGCACCCTATGCCTTGTGCCCTCATGAGGGAAGCGTGTGATGAAGCATGCCTCCATGTGGTGCCCGAGCGCCTCCCTCGTGACATTGGCTAAGTCTGAGGCCCTCCAGAAGAGAGCCCCCGAGCCCAGCCTGAGGAGGGCGCCGGGCACGCCCTCCTATGCGAGGGAGGGAGGCTCCCCATCCATGGGCGCAGGTCCTAAGGTGGTGCGGCTGGAGACACCGCTCTCCTGAGGCTCTTGGCAGAGCAGCTGCTTCTTCTTCTTGGGGACAACCTCAGGAGGATAGATGGCGCCTTCGTTGTCCGGGTCCTCGACCGCCCCAGCCTGGTAAGCACGCTCGAGAGAGCACACCGCGTCCTTCTCCTCGTAGGCGATTGTGATGACATCGCGGTTCCCTGGCATCTTGAGGACATTGTAGCCATGATGGGTCACCGCCATGAACTTGGCTAGTGCTAGATACCCAAGGATGGCATTGTACGGTTGGCGGATGTGAGCGACGTCGAAGTCGATGAGCTCGGTGCGGTAGTTGTCGCGCTGGTCGAAGGTGACAGGGAGGCGGATCTGCCCTGTCGGAGTGGTGGAGCCGTCGGTCACTCCTGAGAAGGGCTTGGTGGGGCTGCAGCTGATCATATGGCACTTGGAGGCTGGCGAATGTCTCGATGGAAAGAACATTGAGCCCTGCACTAACATCGATGAGGGTCTTGGTCACAAGGACATTGCTGATGACGGGTGAGCGGAGCATCGGGAGGGCGCCGGCAGTTGTCGCGCACTTGAGCTGGTCGGACGAGCTGAAGGTGATGGTGCACTTGGACCACCTGAGCGGGCGCGTGGCCTCGAGCCTGGGGAGGGCCGCGTTCACCTCACGAGCGGACTACTTGAAGAGGCGTTGAGAGGCTTGGGCTTGAGCACCGCCCAAGATGCAGGTGATGGCGCGAGGCTCCTGGAAGCTCCCAGCCCCCTCGTCCTGGTGGTGGTCGTCATTCCTTCTTGGTGGTGGTGGCAGCGGAGGGAGGTCGACTTTGCCTTGAGGACGGTCCTCACGAGGCTGATCCCTCCAGGCGCCCTCGCGAGGCTGGCCCTGCCAGCGGTCCTCGTGAGGCTGGTCGCGCCACTCCTGGCGGGGGCCGCGGTCGTCCCAGCACCCTCCACTTCGACCTCCTCCACGGCCGTAGCCTCGATGGTGGTGCTCGGGGCAACGACCAAGGCGCCTGCCGCGGATGGCCCTGAGCTCCTGACAGTCATTGGTGTTGTGGCTGTGTATGTTGTGGAAGACGCAGAACGGATGGCAGCCCTTGGATGACTCTGGGTGATCGCAGCCGCACTTCATCTCTGGTTCAGCCGCAAGCACGCCCGCCCCCTTGCGCTTCACGTCCTTGACCTTGACCTTCTTGTCTTCTGGGTCGGCCGCGGGGAGCTCGAGGAGGGAGAGGCGCCCATCCTCAGCCCTCACGCACTTGGTTGCCATGTTGAACATCTCCAGAGCCGTACACATGTCCTCGTGGATGGCGAGCTCCTCCTTCATCTTGACATCACGCACGCCATCGGAGAACACCGAGATGATGGCCTCGTCTAAAACCTTGGGGATCTTGAGGCAAACGTTGTTGAAGCGCTGGATGTACTTCTGCAGGGTCTCGCCTAGCTACTGCGCGGCAGGTCACCTCCGGCAGGTGGGCGGTCGCGCGTGCTCTGGAAGTTGGCGATGAAACGCTCGCGCATCTCGCCCCAGGAGGAGATTGATCCCGCGGGCAGGTTCAGGAGCCACGAGCGCGCACCATCCTTGAGGGCCATGGGAAACCAGTTCGCCATGACCTTCTCGTCGCCGTTAGCTGCCTCAATGCTCAGCTGATAGAGCTGCAAGAACCTAGCAGGGTCAGGGTGCCGTCGTAGCGCGGAGGCAGGTCGGGCTTGAACTTCCCCAGATAGATAACACTGCGCAGCTCGGGAGTGAAGGCACGGCAGCCCGCGGTGGTCACTTGAGCCCCTCGTGGAGGCGGAGCCTGGTCTTGGTACCCACGCGCCGCCATCGCAGGTGGCTCGCGGTCTTGACGTGGTGGTGCTAGGAGTGCAGGAGCATCTTCTTGCGGCCGCTGGACCTCCTGGCAGCTTTCTTCTTCGTGCGCGGGTGCCCAGCATGGCGGGTCACGCCGCGGGGCCGCGCGTCTCGGTCCAAGCACGACGTCTTGACGGGGAGGTGGCGGATGCGGTCCATGGGCTACGTCGCCCGCAGCAGGAGGCGGGCGAGGTAATGAGGGGGACGGTGCAGGCAAGCCCCCAGCCGCACTGACTAGCTCGGCGATGTGGTCCAACCAGTCCTTTTAGAGGTCATCGACTGGGCGCTAGCGCAGGAGCTCACGCACCATGAGCAATGCAGCGTGTGCGTTCCCCGGGCCGTGACAAGCGTGGGACAACGAGCCAGCCGGAGTGAGCGATGGGGTGGCGGTGCGTCCATCCCGCCGCACGGAGGGGTGCAACAACGAAGCTTGCTGCTTGTGCCCCGCCGGGCCGGTGGCGGTGTTGGCAGCGGGTAATGGAGAACGACGGGGAGGCCCACCGACGGGCGCCGTCTGGGTGAAGAGAGCGGTGAGAGAGGCTCGACGAGCATCTGCCATGGAAGCAGTGGAGCGGCGGCGAGTCGACCGATGGAAGAGAGGCTCCGATGCACGCCTACCTGGCGCACCAAATGTCGAATTCGGGGTTCCGCAGACCCTTGAGAGGTTCGAACTTTGGGGCGCGTGCGAAGAACTCTCTCCCCAGTTTGCCTGCTGAACGATTCCACGGCCTAGCTCGACGAACACAAAGAACAAGACGCGGGGATTTATCCTAGTTCAGGCCACCTTGCAGTGTAATTGTCGGTGTCAAAACCGGCGGATCTTGGGTAGGGGGTCCCGTACTATGCGTCTAAGGTCGATGGTTGCAGGAGACGGGGGACACGATGTTTACCCAGGTTCGGGCCCTCTCTATGGAGGTAATACCCTACTTTCTGCTTGATTGATCTTGATGAATATGAGTATTACAAGAGTTGATCTACCACGAGATCATAATGGCTAGACCCTAGAAGTCTAGCCTGTATGACTATGGTAATGAATATCTCCTATCTGGACTACGCCCTACGGTTTATATAGACACCGGAGGGATCTAGGGTTACACAGAGTCGGTTACATAGGAAAGAATCTTCATAGATGATCGCCAGGCTTGCCTTCCACGCCAAAGAGAGTCCTGTCCGGACACGGGTACAGTCTTCGGCCTTCATGTCTTCACAGCCCATCAGTCCGGCCCACGGATAACAGGCCGGACGCCCGAGGACCCCTTAGTCCAGGACTCTGTAACACTCTGCATGTAACTTGCCATATTTGTAACACCGACTCTTGCCATATTCGGCTATGTGTTATGATATTCCCTTCGTGGTCCGGTTTTGTCTTTCGTTTTGCATTTTGTCATGTCATGCATTTCATCTCATGTCATCATGTGCATTGCATTTGCATACGTGTTCGTCTCTTGCATCTGAACATTTTCCCCGTTGTCCGTTTTGCAATCCGGCGCTCCTATCTCCTCCGGTGCACCCCTTTTGTTTTCTTTCGTGAGCGGGTGTCAAACTTTCTCGGAATGGACCGAGGCTTGTCAAGTGGCCTTATTATACCACCCGGAGACCACCGGTCAAGTTTCGTTCCATTTGGAGGTCGTTTGGTAGTCCAACGGTTAACCGGGCATCCGCAAAGTCCATTTGAGTGTCCAGCAAAACCCCCCTCAAAAACCAGCCCAAAACCCACCAAAACTCTCTTCCATGCTCTAGGTCGTTTGATCACGATCGTGTGGGCGAAAACCGCACCTCATTTGGAGCCTCCTAGCTCCCTCTACCTATTTAAATGCATCTCTCCCGAAATACAAACACAGTCCAACCCTAACCCTCGTCCCACTCCGCCGCCGGACACGTCCGGGCGGAGCCGGACGCGTCCACCTCCGCCACCGCCCAATCCGTGGCTGCCACATGGCAAGCCCGTACGCCGCCGCCGCCGGAGCCCGCGGGCCCAACGCCGGCCCCCGCGAGCCCGCTCGCCGCCCGC
>NC_057799.1:174255822-174265259 GCF_018294505.1 Triticum aestivum
CTTCCCCGCCGGCCACCGCGCCTCCCCGGCGCCTCCTTCTGCTCCGCGCCGCCGTCGGCAACCGCCACCGGCGAGCTCCCTCGAGCGACCCCGGCCTCGATCCAGATCCGGAGCCCGTACGGTTGACTTTCCCCCCGACCTCCTAATTTTCTGTAAGTCTTTAGTTTTTGATGATAAGTACCCATGTTCATCAGTGCATAACTCCTCGCATGTAGCTCCGATTCGCGCGTGTCATAAGTCAAATTGTTCGTCTCGCGATGCTCTACATTTTGTTCAATTGCACCATGTTCATTAGAGGTCATCTTGATGCCCAAATCTCTGTTGGAAGAGGGCTAGTTGCTGTTATCCTCTGGTTCTTAGCAGAACTTGGAGATTTGTCATTTTTATATCATTAAATCTGTGCATATTATGGGCATGAGCTCTACATGTGTTTTGTTGTATGTCATGCCACCTTTCCAAGGGTGTATGCCATGTATTTTTGTGATCTCTCTGGTGACTAGCACAAGCATGCAAAGTAGGCTCCGTAATGTTTCTGATTTAAGGGACTTGGTGATTTCTCCAAGTCCTTGTCTGCTGTTATTTTGTTGCATTATAAACTTGATGCTACAGAGAGATCCATGCATATTTTGGAGATGTTCAGTAAGGATGTTTTGTAGCTATAGTTGTAATTGATCCATTCCTTCCCTTGTTTGCAATTATGGAGTGCCATAGCATGACTCAATCTTGCTCTACTTTGCTATAAAATATTTCTGGCAGATTCTTAACATGATATTCATTTTTGCCAAGCTTATTGTAGTTGATCCATACATGCTATGCAATTGTTCTTGCCATGGTTAGCTTCATAAACATGCCATCTTGCTGTAGGTGTGCTTGGTTTGTCATGCATTGCTCTGTAGTGAGTGCATCAAGCTCTCCAACGTGCCCTCATATTATTATTTCTGCCATGCTCTGTTTTCTGCCAAGTCTGTGAACCTGTTATCTTTTGCACTTTTGCCATGCTTGTTTGAGCTTGATAAGGTGTGATCTAGCCATAGCTCAGTGTTCATCTTTTGTCAAGAATCTCCTGTAGTTTACTGCCATGTGCTTTGTTGTTATGTTGGAGTGCTGTAGCATTGTTACTTGTTGCATTTGCTATCATGCTGTTAATCGCAGATTCGTGTCATTCTTGTTTTGCTTGCCATTTGCAAACCGTGCATCCGTTTCCGGTGATCTTTATATCGATTTCGACCGAAATCATCTCATCTTTCCAGTGGCATGCTTGGTTTGCCAAGTTACTACCGTGTTCATCATTTTCCTTCCGGAGCACGCATATGCATCGCATATCATATCTTGCATATCATACATGTTTTGCATCATGTTGCTTGTGCATTTCTCGTTGTTGCTTGTGGTTCTGTTTGTTTGTGTTCTTGTCTTGGGTAGAGCCGGGAGACTAGTTCGTGAACGAGGAACCTGTTGAGTACGCTTACGAGGATCAAGCTTTCGACAACTCTGAGAATCTTGCAGGCAAGATGACCACCCCTCGAAATCACTTCTATCTTTGCTTTGCTAGTTGTTCGCTCTATTGCCTTGCTCGCTACCTATCACTTGCTATATCATGTCTCCCATTTTGCCATGTCAGCCCCTAACCATCCTTTCCTAGCAAACCGTTGTTTGGCTAAGTTACCGCTTTTGCTCAGCCCTTCTTATAGCGTTGCTAGTTGCAGGTGAAGTTGAAGTTGTTCCATGTCGGAACATGGATATGTTGGGATATCACTATATCTCTTATTTAATTAATTCATCTATATATATTTGGTAAAGGGTGGAAGGCTCGGCCTTATGCCTGGTGTTTTGTTCCACTCTTGCCGCCCTAGTTTCTGGGTTACCGGGATTATGTTCCTTGAGTTTGCGTTCCTTACGCGGTCGGGTGATTTATGGGACCCCCTTGACAGTTCGCCTTGAATAAAACTCCTCCAGCAAGGCCCAACTTTGGTTTTACCATTTGCCGCCTAAGCCTTTTCCGCCGGGTTTTCGTGAGCCCGAGGGTATCTTTATTTAAACCCCCGGGCCAGTGTTCCTCTGAGTGCTGGTCCAAACTAGGGCCACTTGCAGCGCCACCTTGGGGAAACTCGAGGATTGGTTTTAGCTGTGCGTAGTGTTAATCCGGTGTGCCCTGAGAACGATATATGTGCAGCTCCTATCGGGATTTGTCGGCACATTCGGGCGGCTTTGCTGGTCTTTTTTTACCATTGTCGAAATGTCTTGTAAACCGGGATTCCGAGACTGATCGGGTCTTTCCGGGAGAAGGTTTATCCTTCGTTGACCGTGAGAGCTTATGATGGGCTAAGTTGGGACACCCCTGCAGGGTATTATCTTTCGAAAGCCGTGCCCGCGGTTATGAGGCAGATGGGAATTTGTTAATGTCCGGTTGTAGAGAACTTGTCACTTGACCCAATTAAAATACATCAACTACGTGTGTAGCCGTGATGGTCTCTTCTCGGCGGAGTCCGGGAAGTGAACACGGTCTGAGTTATGAATGACGTAAGTAGGAGTTCAGGATCACTTCTTGGCCATTGCTAGTTGACGACCGTTCCGTTGCTTCTCTTCTCGCTCTCATTTGCGCAAGTTAGCCACCATATATGCTTGTTGCCGCTGCAGCTCCACCTCATTACACCATCCTTTCCTATAAGCTTAAATAGACTTGATCTCGCGGGTGTGAGATTGCTGAGTCCTCGTGACTCACAGATTCTACCAAAACAGTTGCAGGTGCCGACGATGCCAGTGCAGATGATGGGGTCGATCTCAAGTGGGAGTTCGACGAGGAACGTGGTCGTTATTATGTGTCTTTTCCTGATGATCAGTAGTGGAGCCCAGTTGGGACGATCGGGGATCTAGCATTTGGGGTTGTCTTATTTTCATCTGGATCTTGACCGTAGTCGGTCTATATGTTTGTATTTTGGATGATGTATGATATATATTCATGTATTGTATGAAGTGGCGATATTAAGCCAACTCCTTATCCCATTCTTGTTCATTACATGGGTTTGTGTGAAGATGACCCTTCTTGCGACTAAACCACTATGCGGTTATGCCTCTAAGTCATGCCTCGACACGTGGGAGATATAGCCGCATCGTGGGCGTTACAAGTTGGTAATCAGAGCCATCCCCGACCTAGGAGCCCCCTGCTTGATCGCATCGTTGGCGTTGTTGAGTCTAGAACAAAAATGTTTTGAGTCTTAGGATTATATATATCGGAGAGTAGGATTATTTTTACTCCTCAGTCCCTTCGTCGCTCTGGTGAGGTCTCCTGACGTAGAAGTTTTGACTTTTCTCTCCTCAAATTTCACTAAATTTTTTTTTTAGGATCACGCGGGTATCTTGGAATCGTTCCGATGGTTTTGTGACGAGAACATTGTTCTTGGTGCCTCCTGACATTTAGGGGTTGTGGCAGTGTCCCGGGGAGTTGAGCTCCGAGGTGTTGTCGTCACAATTTTATCATTGCAGTTCTGAAATACCTGAGTTTCGCCGACATCGAAAGCTCTTTTATGCAGTTGTTGGGGAGATCACCTCGACGCCACCCAGTACTGGGGCGGGAGTTCGGGAGTATTTCCATAACTTGTATAACGGATTTTTTTCGAAGGTTGAGGTAAACGATTTCCGAAGGTTTCTTGGTTATGTGTTGACGGATGGATACAGCTGGATCTATGGGATTGCTAGTTTGGGTGATATATTTTGTGTCCCCTGTATCCCCAACATCAGATTGCATAACCAGAAAGTTTTGGGAGTTTATAAGTGGGAGTTCAAGTAGCCTTAGGATATCTTTCCGACAGACGCATGATATGAGATTGGGGTTCGACGTCTAGTGGTCCGCCTTTCCACGGTTGGTTTTACAGTGGTCTCGTAGTGTCTTAAATAGTCCATGGCTATGCCGACTCGGGGACGCTTTGTATGTCATGTGCACAGCCTTGTACATGATGGTGCTGTACGATTGAGCCCGTGTGGGCCCCACCACGAAAACTTCGGACGAAATCTCTATCATATGTTTGTTCCGGCTTACTCTGCAAGCCAATACTTTGTTTTGTTTTGAGTTGTGGTATTCGAGTTCCTTCGAAGTCATATGTTGATTCCATATCTTTTTCAAGTGGCTTCTCAACTTATGGAAGTGTGATGATTTACTACGGAATTCATTCGTTCATCTTCGTTTGAATGTTTATTGTGAAGACTATATGTTGCAATTTCTATCCGTTGATTCTACTTATCTATTTATCTATCAAGATGCTAACGGATGTCACCCTCTTTAGGATGGCTCCGCCAACGCGTCAGAATCCGGATCGCAAGGAAGGGAGTCAAGCGAATCCTCCGCCACCACCTCCACCTCCGGAGGCATGGCAGGCTATCATGGCAGCTACCAACGCCAATGCTCAGATGATTCTGCAACTCTTGCAAGAACGTACTCAAGGGCAAGGCAATCAAGGCAATCAAGGTCAAGGCAACAATCAGTTTCACTTCGCTACACTCAACCAGTTTCTCGCAAATCAGCCCAAGTCTTTCAGCTACTGTGCCGAGGCCACGGATGCCGATGATTGGCTCGTGGACATCAACAAGCATTTTGAATGTAGCAATGTCAGGCCTGAGGACTATGTCAAGTTCGCTTCTTTCCAGCTCAAGGACCAAGCTGCTGATTGGTATCAACAATACAAAGATTCCAGAGGAGGTCGTGTGATCACTTGGACTGACTTCTGTCGGGACTTCAAAGCGCACCACATTCCACAAAGTGTTGTTGAGAGCAAGCGTGAGGAGTTCCGCAATCTCAAGCAAGGCAACATGTCTGTGTATCAATACAACATCTAGTTTCAGAAACTTGCTCGCTTTGCTAAACAAGATGTTCCTGATGAAAAGAGCATGATCTATCACTTCAGAGGTGGCCTTAAAGAGGATCTGCAGTTAGCTCTCGTTCTTGTTGAGCCTACTCAGTTTGACCAATTCTATAATATGGCACTGAAGCAAGAGGCTGCTCAGCTCAAGTGTGAGGCTTCTAAGAAGAGAGTCAGAGACGCAGTTCAGTCTTCGTCTTCCTCACTTGTGACAGCTAAGCAACAGAAGTTCTGGTTGCCTCCTCCTCCTCCGTTTTGTCAGCCTTACCAGCAGAAGAACAAAGGTGGCCATGGTTCTTCCAACTCTTCCAACTCTGGCTATCAGAACAAGTCTCAGAATCAAGCTCCAAAGTCCAATGCTCCTTATCACCGTCCACTCTCAGAGGTGACTTGCAACAAGTGTCAGCGGAAAGGTCACTATGCTAACAAGTGCTTCAACCAAAGGCGTCTTCCTCCTCCTCCTCCTGTCAGATCTTCCAGCAATGCAGTGGTCAAGCATAATCCAAAGTCTGCAAAGGTGAACATGATGAATGCAGCTCAAGCGGAGGAATCTACTGATGTGATAATGGGTAATCTTCCTGTTAACGATATTCCTGCAAAAGTTCTTTTTGATACTGGTGCATCTCTTTCTTTCATTTCAAGACCTTTTGTTGCCAAGCATGAATTTGTGACGGAAAAGATCCCTATCCCGTTGAAGGTTGTGTCTCCGGGTAAGCAAATGACATCTAATAATTGTGTCCCGGATGTTTCCATCAAGATGGGCGACTATAAATTTCTGTCTAAACCAGTTGTTCTTGGTGACTCGGATATTGATCTTATTCTCGGGATGGACTGGCTTTCTAAGCACAAGGCTCAACTCGATTGTGCTGCCAGGGAAATTCAATTGACACACTCTTCTGAGGATGTGATTATTTATGCCGCTCGGGATGAAACCATTCGGTTTTTCTCTCTCAATGAGAAGGGAGAATTGAATGCCATCTCTCAGATTCCAGTCGTTTGTGAGTATCAAGATGTCCTTCCAGAAGAGCTTCCGGGTATGCCTCCTCATCGGCCAGTTGAGTTCGTTATCGAACTAGAGCCTGGCACTGAACCCGTTTGCAAGCGTCCATACAAGCTTGGACCCAACGAGCTGAAGGAATTGAAGAAACAGCTCGATGAATAAGAGCGTCTGGGTTTGATCAGACCGAGTTCTTCTCCATGGGGTTGTGGTGTTCTTTTTGTCAAGAAGAAGGATGGCACGGACCGACTTTGTGTCGACTACCGTCCATTGAATAAGAAGACAATCAAGAACAAGTATCCACTTCCCAACATCAACGAGCTATTTGAGCAACTCAAAGGTGCTAAAGTATTCTCGAAGCTTGACCTTCGTATGGGTTATCATCAGATCCGCATTCGTGAAGAAGATATTCCCAAGACAACATTCAGAACAAGCTTTGGTTCTTATGAATATACTGCCGTGTCTTTCGGCCTTGTCAATGCTCCTCCAGTTTTCTCTCGGATGATGAATTTCATATTTAACCCCTATACCAATGAATTCGTTCTGGTGTATCTCGATGATATCTTGGTCTTCTCCAAGAATAAGCAGGATCATGCCAAACATTTGTGATTGGTACTCGACAAGCTCAGAGAGTATCAATTCTATGCGAAGTTCTCCAAATGTGAGTTTTGGCTCGATGAAGTTCTTTTCCTTGGTCACATCATCTCTGCCAAGGGCATCGCTGTTAACCCCGAGAAGGTGTCCGCAATTGTGAATTGGGAACCTCCTCAGAATGTCAAGCAGCTCCGCAGTTTTCTTGGTCTCGCAAGCTATTGCCGAAGATTCGTTGAGAATTTCTCTAAGATTGCAAAACCTCTTTCCAACCTCCTCCAGAAGCATGTGAAGTATGTCTGGTCTCCTGAGTGTGACGTTGCTTTCAACACTCTCAATGAGAAACTAGTCACAGCTCCTGTCTTAACTCCTCCTGATGAATCCAAGCCGTTTGAAGTTTTCTGTGATGCTTCTCTCCAAGGTCTCGGTGCTGTGTTAATGCAAGAGAAGAAAGTTGTGGCCTATACCTCACGTCAGTTGAAGCCCAACGAGAAGAACTACCCCACTCACGATCTTTAGTTGGCGGCAGTTGTCCATGCATTAATAACGTGGAGACATCTCTTGTTGGGAAGACAAGTGGACATTTTCACCGATCACAAGAGTCTCAAGTACATCTTCACTCAGCCCAACCTCAACCTCAGACAGACTCGATGGGTCGAAATGATTCAAGAGTACAATCCGAGTATTGAGTATACTCCAGGCAAGGCAAATGTCATTGCAGATGCTTTAAGCAGGAAGGCTTATTGCAACAGCTTAATTCTCAAGCCTTTCCAACCGGATCTTTGTGAAGCTTTCCGCAAGCTGAATCTCCAAGTTGTTCCTCAAGGCCTTCTTGCCAACCTCATAGTATCTCCTACTTTGGAAGATCAAATTCGTGAGGCACAACTCCTTGATGCCATGGTGAAGAAGGTGAAACGTGGTATCGACAAGGGTCTTTCCAAATACAAGTGCTATCGCATTGATGACAGAGACACTTCATTCTTCGAGGACCGGATTGTGGTTCCTAAAGGTGATCTAAGGAAAGTCATAATGAACGAGGCGCACAATTCCCTCCTTTCCATTCACCCTGGAAGTACGAAGATGTATCATGACCTCAAGCAGTCGTATTGGTGGACTCGATTGAAGCGAGAAATTGCTCAATTCGTGAATGAATGTGATGTCTGTCGAAGAGTGAAAGCAGAACACCAATGACCAGCTGGTCTCCTCCAACCTCTTGCTATCCCAGAGTGGAAGTTTGATCATATCGAAATGGACTTCGTGACGGGTTTTCCAAAGTCCAAGCGCGGAAATGATGTTATCTTCGTTGTCATCGACAAGCTCTCTAAAGTGGCTAATTTCCTTCCAATCAAAGAGTCTATCACAGCAGCTCAGCTAGTAGAGCTTTACACCTCCAGAATTGTCTCCTTGCACGGCATTCCGCAATTGATTTCTTCGGATCGTGGAAGCATCTTCACCTCTAAGTTCTGGGACTCCTTCCAGAAGGCCATGGGCACAAACATTCGCTTCAGCACAGCTTTCCATCCTCAAACTAGTGGCCAAGTCGAGCGAGTAAATCAAATTCTTGAAGATATGCTCAGGGCTTGTGTCATTTCCTTTGGCATGAAATGGGAAGATTGTCTTCCATATGCTGAATTCTTTTACAACAACAGCTTCCAAGCAAGTTCGGGCAAGGCCCCATTCGAGATTCTCTATGGCAGAAAGTGCCGTACTCCTCTCAATTGGTCTGAGACTGGTGAACGCCAACTTCTTGGCAATGACTTAATCACTGAAGCTGAAGAAACGTGTAAAGTCATCCGTGATAATCTCAAAGCCGAGCAATCGCGCCAGAAGAGTTACTATGATAGTAAGCATCGTGATTTGGCTTTCGAGATCGGAGACCATGTCTACCTCCGCGTCTCTCCAATGAAAGGCACTCGTCGCTTAGGTATCAAAGGGAAGCTTGCCCCTAGATACGTGGGTCCTTTCAAGATCGTTGGCAAAAGAGGCGACCTCGCCTATCAACTTGAGCTTCCTTCCAACTTCGCGAACGTGCACGATGTGTTCCATGTGTCACAGCTCCGCAAGTGCTTCAAGACGCCTGAGCGCACTATCAACTTCGAAGAGATTGACCTCCAAGAAGATTTGTCTTATCATGAGCACCCCGTTGCTATTCTTGAAGAAACTGAGCGCAAGACTCGCAACAAGTCAATCAAATTCCTGAAAGTGAAGTGGTCGCACCATTCCGACCGGGAAGCCACCAGGGAACGCGAGGACCATCTCCGTTTCGAATATCCGGAGTTCTTTCAGTCCTAGATCTCGGGACGAGATCCTCTCGTAGTGGTGGAGTGTTGTAACACCCCGCATGTAACTTGCCATATTTGTAACTCCGACTCTTGCCATTTTCGGCTATGTGTTATGATATTCCCTTCGTGGTCGGGTTTTGTCTTTCGTTTTGCATTTTGTCATGTCATGCATTTCATATCATGTCATCATGTGCATTGCATTTGCATACGTGTTCGTCTCTTAAATCCGAACATTTTCCCCGTTGTCCGTTTTGTAATCCGGCGCTCCTATCTCCTCCGGTGCACCCCTCTTGTTTTCTTTCGTGAGGGGGTGTCAAACATTCTCGGAATGGACTGAGGCTTGTCAAGTGGCCTTATTATACCACCCGGAGACCACCGGTCAAGTTTCGTTCCATTTGGAGGTCGTTTGGTAGTCCAACGGTTAACCGGGCATCCGCAAAGTCCATTTGAGTGTCCAGCAAAAACCCCCTCAAAAACCAGCCCAAAACCCACTAAACTCTCTTCCATGCTCTAGGTCGTTCGATCACGATCGTGTGGGCGAAAACCGCACCTCATTTGGAGCCTCCTAGCTCCCTCTACCTATTTAAATGCATCTCTCCCGAAATACAAACACAGTCCAACCCTAACCCTCGTCCCTCTCCGCCGCCGGACACGTCCGGGCGGAGCCGGACGCATCCACCTCCGCCACCGCCCAATCTGCGGCTGCCACGTGGCACG